>NW_028262290.1:87790357-88090714 GCF_047370975.1 Nipponia nippon | reverse complement strand
CAATGCTTTTCTGATCTTAGTTCTGTGGAAAGTGGGGAAAGAACATTTTCTTGTTTTTAACAAGTTTTTTTTCTTATCCAAATACTACACATCTGATGATACTCCCAAGACATGGGTTATAATATTACCTTTTCCACTAAAGCAGTTTATCTGCTGTATCTACCTGCCAGAACTATTTGTATTTCAAAGGCCCTACATAAAATATAATTGCTTACCACAAAGGGTGGTAGACTAAAGATAAAAATGTAATCATTTAAATTGTACTGAGTCTGGCTGGCTGGAGTTAACTTTCTTCATAGCAACCCATATGGTGCTGTGCTTTGGACCTGTGACTAAACCAGCCTCGCTAACACACTAGTGTCTTCGCTATTGCTGAGCAGTGCTTGCACAGCGTCAAGGCTTTTTTTGTTTCCCACTCTGACCCCACAGCGAGCAGGCTGAGGGTGCGCTAGAGGTTGGGAGGGGACACAGCCAGGACGACTGACCCAGATTGACCAGTGTCATATTCTATGTCATATGACATCATGCTAAGCAATAAAAGCTCAAGGGAAAGAGGAAGAAGGGGACATGGTGGTGGTTATGGCATTTGTTTTCCCAAGCAACCTTTATGTGTGCTGAGGCCCATGCCTCCCAGGTGGTGGCTGAATATCTGTCTGCTGATGGGAAGCAGTGAGTGAATTCCTCCTTTGCTTTAATTGTATGTCCAGCTTTTGCTTCATCCATTAAATTGTCTTTACCTCAATCCATGAGACTTCTTGCTATACTTCTACTTTCTCCCCATCCCACAGGAGAGAGGAGGGAGCAAGAGGCTGTGGAGGTTTGGCTGCTGGCCACAGTAAACCCACTACAAGGCAAATAAAATAACCTTGAAACTGTATTTAAAGGAAACTCATTTCACAAACTTACAAGGTTGTGTACTATCTTGTCCAGAGATATCTGGACAGATACTCATGTACATTAATCCCAGAAGCCTTTTGTGAACAGAAAGTTGCTCTTACAGGAGCCTGTAGGCTTTATACAAAATGCCTGTGGGCCCCATAGGAAGCTAGGAGCAGTCTGGAAGCATCAGGCTGCTGAGCCACAGAGATATTCCCCCACATGCTCTTAAAACTAGTGTTTATACAACTTCCACCCCTGTGCTAGACACTAGGGACTTCTGAAGGAAACAGCTGTAGACCTGATGCAGCCCTTCACTGCTGAGCTACAAAACCTTTTTTTGCCTGGCCGTATTCTTTCAGGAAAACCGTGAAATGCATTCAATGTAAATAATTCACTTGATGTCATAAAGCAACACTGCAGCTATGTGATAATGGGAGGAGGGTTTAACTGGGTTAAATCAGCATGCCTAAACAAGCAGTGGACAGCAGAAAAAAACTGGGACACAAGAAAAAAAGACAAACTCCAAAGCACTCACAAATACTCATTTAATCTGAAAAGCCATTTTTCACTTGACCATGGTTCCCGACTCTGAGATTTGCTTCCTGTAAACATTTGAATATTAGAAACTCACTGAAATTAATGCTCAGATCAGTGAAATTTAAGTTTAAACATCTAAATATTTATCCAAACCTAGTTTTGAGTTATATATTCACTCAAAAATTACAGTTTCATATTGGCCAGTTAAATCAGTCACTCAGACTCAGGCAACTGGAATAAAATAGATAAAATCTGTAGCTGAAAAACACAATGATTTTCAAATACCCAAACCAAACTTCAGCAGCTATATACAAAGAACTATTAGCTAAAATCACATGTACATGTGCATACACAGAGATAGATGTGCACCCATGCAAGAAACGTAGAACTCTTGAAAATGCACGAAGGCTGCATTTGTTGAATAGCTACATCAAATATCTGCACTATTGATAATTATCCATTGTCAGAGGTTGATGTAGTACAATACATTCCCTTTCATACTACAGAACCTAATGTCATGAATTTAACTTATCAGATGTTAAGGCCACATCTCCAAGGTATTAATTAACGGAGTATCAACAGCTTGTACATTTATATAATCCTTCAGAAATATACAATTCTTTGTTTCAAAACTTGGAAGCTGTTCAAAAATGGTTAAATAAACAATCACTCAGCTGTCAGTTAAATTACATGAGTACTATTCTTCTGTTCAACACTGTATGCAAAACCTCTACTATAACCACTAAAGCACTAAAATAAATTTAAAAGATCTTGAATTTTGGGAGCATCTGGCTATTCCTTGTCTTGCATGCATTAGGATGTAGCAGAGCTGCTGCTTATTTTATCAAATGTGTCATCACCAACTTAAATCACATAATTTCATCTTTTCCACAAAAAATTTCAATGCAACTATGTTTTACTGTATCTCATTATCTTTTACTTTTTTCATTTCACTCATCAAATGCATTTCTGTTTTCCTGCCATTATAATACAACATCATCAACAGGAATGTAAATATTTTTGATTGAGCTGTAAATGGTGACAGGAACTTGAATTACAACTGCATTAGTGAGTGACCCAGTGCAGAATTTACCAGAGTGAGTTCAGGGATGTGGTATGGGCACTGCCTCCAGCAGACTCCAGGACCTGGGGATCCCTCCTGCCTGGCCGCTGGAGCCCAGGCAAGTGCACCCAGAGGTCTCTCTTTCCCAGGCCAAAAAATGTGGCTGATGCTTTCTGCTTTGCACAATTCAACCAGGAGCAAGGCTGCACACGTATCCCAGACAGACATATACAAAGGACACTAGCGCAGACAGCTGCACAGGGTGCTGCCTTTTAACACCACCAGAATTCACATAAAACCTAAGTACAGACAGCCAAGTTCTCTTCCTCCTCCTCTCTGGTTATCGAGACTGAAGCTCACTAGAGAAAACACATGCCCTGCTCTCTAGATTCATAGACATACCCACACTCACGGATCCCTCAGATACTAGCGTGGGCCCTCTGCCTCTAACAGGCCTGATCCTGGGCTCTCTTACCCACTATCAATATAACTTACCATTTACAAAGGCCAGGTTGGCCCTCTCCAAGGCTACACCTGGAGTTTCTTAATGGTTTATCAATTAGTGACTGGAGATTTTTTGTCTTAGACAAGGGATAATGGAGAAAATGCCAACCAGCTTTGTGTCTCTCTGCGTTTTGCTTATAGCTTTCCCTGTTCCTTATGAGCCTCTGGGTACTAGGAAGGTCCTTGATCTGATCACCTTAGTAAAGCAAATGCTCTCAAATTTCACATAGGCTTACTGAAGGTATACTAAATGTTTATAATGCCATATAGACAACCACTTAATACTGGTGTTATGAACTGGAAACAAGTTCCTATCTTTACTGCTTTTGGCTATGTCAGCTATACAACATGCCCACCCTGCTAATGAAAGAAACCAGGTAAAGGAAATAGTAAACTAGAATATCTGGAAGTTCTTATTTCATTTGATATTCAAGTATGTTAGAGAAGAAGTAAAGCTGGAGATGTCAACAATGCAAAATGATATCTAGAAAGATTTTTGTGATCCCAACATGGAAGAACAAGAATATTGTTCCCAACAGACTCAGATTCCTTCAGACTGTGCCATAGTCAAGTCTGTTGACATCGCTCTATGTTGAACTGCAACAGCTCTGTTGTACAAATTCTGGACTCCAAGCAGCAAAGTATGAAATGTGTATGTTAGCACAGAAGCAGGGACATAGCAAATCTTGTCGGTTAAACCATAGAAGAAAGCAGAAACACTCAATGCATCAGATACCACAAAGGAGCAGCAAATGTCAGAGCTTCTCCCTGAGTGGAAAACAGCAAAAAAATCTCTTGTGAGCTTATGGTTGGGTGAATTAATGGTAATAAAAGTAGAGAATGGCCAAAGGAGGAGGACTGGATTTTCTCTGTGTTACATGATCTTCTCCACAGCTGTGCTGCCAATACAGAGTAAGTGGCCAAAAATCACCAAGTTTAAAGGCATTTTATGCAAGCACTTCTTTCAAATGTCTTGGTGTTTTTTCTCCCACATCCTTTTTCCTGCTGAAGACAATTCAGAGTCCAAAACAGGAAAGGTAATCAAGACTAACTTTAAATTAGACTTACTCTTTATTTGCATAAAATACAGGTACATAAATTATACTCCCAGGCTGTGATCAAAGCTGCACTGTACATACCCTCTGTACAAAGAAGAAACACACAAAACCCCGACTACACAGCATATGCTATACTCGTGCAGTATAGCATGGTCAGGCTATGGGTACAGAACATGTGGAGAATGAGCAGGCCTCAGGATACTGCAATTACATCATCTGTTTTCTCATGACAGAAGAAAGGTCTAAAAGTTCAGTACATGTATCTTGATGCTATGTGCTCCTATACTCACTGGGACTGAGTCTGCTTTCAAACAAATTTTAATATGGTGTAATTACATTGACTACAGTGGAAATAGAGCTAACTACCATAAAGATAATAAGAGGATAATCAGTCCTTATATTTGCAAAAGCAAAATTCGGTAGATCTAATGATGTAGAACTGACTCCTCTGGAAAGGTCATGAGTGTTTAATGTATATGCAACACACATTGTACTACATTTGTTACCTAGTTGTAGAAAAGGTCATTTTGTGCATGGCAATTCAAGATCTCATAAAAAGAGTGCATAAAACATATTCATATGCTTTTGTTACACCTGCCTACATTTAAATTTATATCCTTTTAATGATTTAATATATTGTGTCTTATTGAGACAGAATGGGTAACTTGAATTTACAGGCAGTCATAAGTCAACAGTGAACATGAGTGACATGCAACAGCCTTTAGCCTTCTGACTTACTCCTCAGCTGAACAGGCATGGCATTATTTTGTTATGATTACCAATTCAGAACATATTCATAACTAGCAGATGTTTTCCTCTTGGTTGCTTGGCAATTAAAGGATGTTGCTGCAGCTGAATTTTGCACCTGGACAGCAAAATGACCAACCCAGTTCTGTAAAACGTTTGACTTACAAAAATTGTCCCTTAGTGCAAATGACCATTTTGAAACTAACACGAGATCTTTGTCTCAAAGATAATGAATTAATCTTGAATCACGGGTTAATGCAACCAGATAGCATTCAATTTCCAACTAGTATGTGAGTATATAAAGAATACAGCTAGAAGAAAATAGGATAACATTCTCCACTACTGCTGATAATTTCAGAGAACTCAGTCATATGTTCAGTTTCAGGTATATTATTAGTTTTTTCTCTTCAACAATGAAATAACCAAGTAAGTTTGCATCCATTGTGAAAAAAAATAGCATGCAACTTGCTAGCTGAAAGCTATTGCTGTTATGTACCTTTAAAAAGTAGCAAATAAGCCCAACAGCTCTTGATTTATGGTGATTATGAAAATACAACAGCAAACTGTTTGTGAGGAATAAGCCTTAGAAAGTTAAACAAACAAAATTAACCTGAACTATTTGCAAAAAGAATTAAAAAACCACCAACATTTCAAACTGGTGTACTAACCAGCTTGCATATACACCTAGCAAAGTCTGTAAGCAAGGATTTGTATGTGCAAATCTGTCAGCAAGCACATGCACTAGTTAGCCAAGTCATTCTATCTGGCAATAAGGAGAGAACAAAAAAATTAATGCCACAGTTTCTGGTAAGAATCACTGCACACGAATGACAGACTCCTGTGTTGCACTGAAATACCTGACTGCCGGATTGTAAAATCTTCAGACTCTACTTCGAGCTATATTTCTGCTATATTAGTGAAACGCTTTGAGGTCCAAGAACAAAATTATGCCTCTTTACCTTCTCTCTCTCTTTTGAAAACTAAACCAAGCAGTCTCATTTATGTTTTATTCAAGGGGTTGATAGTAAGAGAATCGCTCCCTAGTATTTCAGAACAAAAGGTCTGAATGTATAATTTAAGATCTAATAAGGTTTTATGGAATTGAGTCATTTGGAAAGTAGTTCAATGCATGCATATTTAATGTATATTGAAAATACATATTAAAATACAGGTTAATTCCTTCATATCAGATAAAAACATTAATGAGAGAAGACCTTTAAAAAAACATGGATGGTTGCTTCTTTATAAAATAGTGTGAAGCACAGTTAAAGAAAAGGCAACAACTCAACAGTCGGTACCAAGGCAACTAAACACAGCCTGCCACATACCGTCACTTTAAGACGATTCCTTTATTATACCAGGAGAAAAAAAACCCATCACTAACACTTTCTGTGTCCAATCACTGTGAACTCATTTGTTATTCATTGAAACATCCATCAAGGATCAAAATAGATTCATTTGCTATTCATGATGCTCCCATATGCGCTTCTGCAGGTCTTGCACTGTATTTCAGCATTTAAATGACAGATTGTACAGTTGGAAGTAGCATTATATATTAACACTTTGAGTACCACCTTGTACCCTAGTCCAGAAACACACACAAGTATATGTTTAACTCTGAACATAAGTTTAACTGAGCTGAATGGAATTAGACATCCATTTAAGTTAAGTACATAATCAAGCATTCATACAGGGAAAAAAAAAATCCAGAACACATGCACCCCTGCCCCCAGTACAAGGGGAAAATGTTTTTATTGAAGTGCTTTGATGATTCAGGGCTTCAGAAACTGCCTAGAATCCAAGGATGGAAAGCACAGAAATGGCCACAGGAAGCAACGAGATAGTCATAAGTATGTAACACCCAGAAATGCTATTTTTTTTTCACCAGAAATTAGTAATAAATATTTGTAAGATAAAAACATTATAACAACAATATTACATACTATGTTATACTTTGTGGGGAAGATAGTACATTTTGGAGAACTTTTGGGAATTTTTTTAAAAGGGATAACATGAAACTCCTTAGAGAGCTGAAAACAGATTTTTAGAGAAATGGAATCATAACCTAGGACTATCTTTGCAGCATAACTAATAATTAGTATAAAATAAAGGAAGTCTGAGGAAGCAAGGACAACAAAACAAGTCCATAGCATAACCTGGGAGTGCTTTTTTGTGTATTGTCTGTCTGAGCCTTTCTACACTGCAGCATGACCTTCTACAGGATACACAGATCAATCCCTTCTATGATGCCACATGGACAGACAGACATAATTTTTCATCTTCTCCAGATATACAGGATACTAAACTGTTCCCAGTTTTCTAGGCCTGTATACTAACCATCTCTATTAAATGTAGCAGGAACCACCACTCCAGACAAGGCATTTCCCTCTCCTATCTTCCAAAGACAGTATGAAGACTAAACAGGCTGCTGCATGAGCTTTCCAGCTGTTACATACCACATTTTGAGGTGTCTTAATTTTATCCCATATTTCACTCTGAGCCCAAGGGCTTAACACAGGATTCTGGATTCTACCTCAAGGACCATGTACCTCAAATTATATCCCATGGGACCTAAGCACCCATGGGTACCCTCCTTCCCTTGCACACTGCAAGAACAAAACAGATGTAAAATGTCACTAATCAGAATGGCAGTATTCCTAACTCATTTGACACTGCAGTAAACCACTGTAAAAGTCACAAAATCAACACAGAGAATCAACCCACTGTACAAAATTTGACACATTCCAGAAAGCCTGATGTCTGTGATATAAACTTAAAAAGAAAAATAAAAGCAAAATTCCTTTTTTTTTTTTTTTTTCCTTAGCAATTGCTATGAGAAAGCACTGGTAGAAAGTTTAAATAATAAGCACCTTTTAACATTTTGAGACCTTATTTAAAAGCAAACACCTAGTATGCCTTTTACATGAGAATTTTTATACTAAATAATATTGAAAGCTGAAACATTAGTTATTCATATTTAAAAATACTCCAAATTCAGTATGTCACAGAATATTTTTTTCAGTAGTTTGCCACTGACTTGCATATCTGAACCTTTCATGTCCTTTGCACAATGCCAAGTCTTCAGTGACTTAATTTAGCAGTTTTAAATGACAGGAACTTAAAATTTTAAAATATATATACCTACACAGACACTGAATTTTTAACTTCTTTGAATTCAAATAAAATGAGATACTAAATCTTTGAGTAAAATATTTATTCACTTTAGAAACAGACAAAAGAGAATAGTTCATGCATAACTCAGGACAAAGCAACCATATTATGCAAAAGAAAAAGGGTTTTTTATTTCTTTACTTTTCTTCACATTTTATAGCTGATTATTATTCATAAACCAGAAAGGACAAACAAAATAAAATAAATATTAAATCTTTGTCCTAGGCTGTTCTGACTCTTTTTTTGCTTCATCATTGTCCATTTTAAACATTTATCTAAGAGTAATTGCTATGCTATATAAGTCTAAAAGTAAATTTAAAGTAAGTTTTATTTTATAAATTCAGTGAAGAACTTGGTATAGTAAAGAAAATACTATTTACCCTTTAGATAAATGAAAAATAATTCACAGTATCAACCTTTATTCTAAACAATTATGATTGAAACCATTGGCAAGACCTACTGAGCTGCCAGTCTGTTCTTAGGAGATATTAGTAATTTAAATTTAAAAACAAGCAGTTAAAATATGAAATGAAAAGTGTTTTGTCCTTATGAATACTTTTAGGCCTGAATTCAGGAAACAACCTTTATTACGGCAAAACATATTGCTCCACACACTAGGTATGCAATGGTCCACTGCCTAGCAAGGGCAGAGGAGGACACATTCTTATGAAAGTACTAGTATTTAAGATAATTTGAAGATACAGATTACTGCAACAATATGGCGATACTGCTATCAAGACCCAAAATATCCAGTTTAAATCTGAATTAGGATTGAATATGAGATCCTAAGACACACCTTGAAGTTTCACATGGCTTGATAAATTTTGAACATGCACTCTGAGGTTTTGACTGGTCTCTACTTTTGCCATACACATTGCAATTGCATTTGCAAAACTTCTCCAGCAGGAGCTCCAGCTGCAACATCCTTGATGAAGCTGTACACTGCTGCCTGACCCACCCATTCCGCTACTTCTCCTTCTTGTATGCATGCTGAAATTTATTTGTGCCTCATCTTTGCCCATCCTGTAAAAACATTCTACCATTAACTGGTTTGTTAAACAGAAATTTAAAAGAACAGAGATGACTTTGTATACAACTGAAAGAACTGAAAGTCGGTTCACATCACCTGTATAAAAAATATCTTTCATCTTTGCATTGGTGCCAATCATGCAGTTGACTCACTTTTTTGACCTATACAACAGTATTCATTTAATGAAAACACTAGAAAGTTTCTGTGACCATTTAGTTCCTTATCATACATTTTGGCCATGTTTGTCTTGAAGGTTCAGTCCACTGGGATTTTGACATTTTAATGGAAATATTTTGTTTGAATCTCAAATAGGACATTGAATAGACACTGAAAAAACAATGTTCATTTATAAACAATGACTAAATGTGTTGTTATGAGATCCTAGCAACAAAGATGTTTTTTCAAATAAAAAATATGATGTATCCATTTCTACTCAATTATACCAAAGCTTAAAAAAAGTATTTTAAGAGATACAAATTTGTATTCTCATAGAATTTTTAATTGAATTTGTTATTTTACTAGCTAACTAACATCCGCAACACTGCAAAACTGTCTTAGATCTTTACAGTTGCTGGTATCTACTTATTTACCTAACAAAGGAAATTCTACACCATGTAACATCTAGCAGAAGTCAAAACCATATTGGCAGCACAGCAAGTAACAGATGTCTTAAAATCTGATTTAGTCTGAGAACTCTGAAACAAACAGGGAACATAAGTGAGACAACTTGATAATAAATTTGGTTCAAACTCAAGCATACAGTAGTTGGATACAGTTGGAGCTGTATCAACTACTGGTTTGGCCTCTTAATACCTTTTTTTTTTAAAAAAAAAAAAGTACTATTTAGCAACCACATCTGAATGTCACCAAGTCTGAAACAGGTGCTTATAATGCTGTAATGTGTAATGTGCAAATTTCTGTTTATATCCATGTACACACACAATTTTTAAACAAAATGTTAAAGAAACGTTGCACCATTAAGATATATATTCATGTAAGCTCCAGAAATGCATTAATTTGGAGGAACAGATCAACAGAAATTGATTTTTTGTAAGAGGAGGCTGAATGATTCCAGGAGGAATGAGAGTAATGACAGGCCACCTGCAATTCTCAGACATGGCCAAAGAAACATCTAGTGGACTCTTGGGTGTACCTCCATTCTTCATTCTTAACTTTTTTATAAAGTGGCTACACTCAGAGAAACCTCAGGAGCCTCATGCCTAAGCATGAGGTTTAAATGACCATCTCATTAATGGAGTGGTCATGCTTATGGAAATAAATTTTATTTAGCCTGATTCTGCCACTAGGGAGATGGAAGGTACCAGTAGCAGAGAGAGAGGAAGAAAAGGATGAAGCAGCTCCCTTCTCCCCTGAGGCATGCTGGGAGCTTTAAGATGCAGTGCCTGTAGCTATCCAAGGCTGAACTTCAGCAGAGGTTCCTGTGCATCCAACATAGCCACAGCAAGATGCTTGACTGGGCCAGGATGAAATAAGCATATGGAAAAAAAACCTCTCAATTCTTAGTCTCCCCAGTTAAAACTGCTGCACTCTAAGAAATTATAACAATGCTACAGATAGAGATGTTTTTCCGTCTACTCCCATGCTTCCTCCAAGTACAAAATAAGGGAAATGACAGTTAATGGATGACAGTATATACACTGGGATTCCACAGAACATAATCACAAGTGATATCAATTTTCACCAAAAAGATTAAGCACTCAGGCATAAACTGTTAGAATTAAATAGCAATGATTCAGAATGTATGCACTAGAATGTGGGCTTTGCACTGAGCAGCTTTCCCTGCCCTTGGGCAGGGCAAAGAAGCTATAGTTTCCTTTAAGTAAATGATCAAATAAAATTAAAAATTAACATAAAAGACTGTTTGAATGACTTTTGCAAACTCCTGAAGACCAGGAGAAAGATGCGAAGTTGATGCTGGAGGATTACTAGGGTATGATAAGACTGAATGAAGGACAGTAGTTCCTTTCTAGCAACTGGCAGCTGAAAGAGAAAATATAACACCTACTTTACCTGCTGGAGCACAATCTGCCTCTTTATCCACTCCAGTTGATTCAAACTTGAAAAGTACAAGCTTTCCTTTTTCATACTTACTTTGTCTTGCCCCATTTCTATTTTTGGAAATCATTATGACATTTAAAATTTAAAACATAAACACAGAACAGGGGTACGTTTTACTTTCTGTATCACAGCAGTGAAATTTTACTTGGTTCAAGAAAAGAGAATTACAGAAAAAACACGGGGAAATAGAGGGGAAAAAATATGCCTTCTAAAAGAGCTTTCTCTTTGGAAAAACATCATTAGGCTTCTATGCCTTCTTCTCTTGCTCCATCTGCATAATAAATTGCCTACAATATCACAGAAAAAAATACATATTATGAAACTCAAAACTGACCAAAATGTTACCTCCTCATGCTGAAGAATGCGGTTTCATTAGGAAACTGTCCCAGTGCTGCCACTAAAGTAACCCAAGATGCTATAGATACTCAGAACATGTTAACCAATGGATTTCTGACTAAGCTACTTTGTTACTAGTATTGTCTTAGGCCAGTGAAGTGGGTCTTTGCTGGTACTCCACACCTATCAACATCGACACATATATGAAGATCCTGTCTGTGGCACAAAGACCCTAAAGAAAACTACCTGGTCTACTTATACTTTCTATGAAGCTTCTCAACTTCAGCTCATCCTGTGCTGTCTACAAAGATGGGCAAAGGGAACAGAAAAATAATGATACAGAAGCAAGAAGCAGCAAAAATGACAGACACAGGGCAAGTAGTGAGGAGCACAGTGGTATGAGCTGGAGGGAAGAAAGCCTGCCCGGTGAGAGACGAAAAGACCAACAATGATAATGGAAGGAAAGAGTCAATAAAGTCACCAAGAGGAGCCTCACAAGTGGCTCTGGAAGCTTCGTTTCTATGTTTAGATGGTTCCTTGAGTCCCTCAAGAGGAAAGTGCCAAGAAAATACACTTATTTCCATCCCTTTCAATATCCAGGCACATACAACCTCTGTCGTGTGACTTCAACCAAACTTTTGGACTAACTTCAAAGTTGTGTCTGACATTCTCTATTGTTTCTCCTTTCAACCAATGGCATTGCACTCTCCTCCTTCAATGAAAAATCCATGTGATCAAGGACTTACTGAGTTAGGTTCACTGCTGCATACCTGATGCATTCCAGCTACACCTTTGCCTGGAATTAGTTTCACCATGCTGTACAGCATTCTTAAATCCTAGTAACTGAACAGTCCCTCAGGGACTCTGTAAGACAGAGATAACCCAATGCATAGTGACACAAAGCCTGATATGCCCAATGTATGGTGAACAGCAACAAGAGCTGTTACTCTGAAAGTGCAATGCTGCCTGCCAGGGATAAGTAGCTAGCAGTACATGCACAATTAGAGAACACACATACAATGAAGCTTCAAAGTTTGAAACGTGTTAACTTTTTGCAGTTTGTAACTTAAAGAATACCATAGGCCTCTGTGAACCACTGCTGCTCTACAGAGCAAGAATGTCACGATGAAAACATTTTCAAAAGCAGTGTAAGTAACTGAAGATACTACACCCTCTTTGCAGAATTGGCTTGTGTATTTCTGAAACTGTCAATCCATATGCATAGGAATTTATTTTATAAATTGAATTGTTATTGTCTAATGCTGTTCCCAGGTATTTAAAACACTTAAACATTCCAATTAATATCCTGTTCTACATTCTGCCTAAAACTTCCTAAACAGCTGTTCTTTGGTCTACTCACACTACTGAAAATAAGAGCAAAATCACCATCATAAGATCACTGAGTTAGAACAGACGTCCCAGGCTCCTAAGCAGAGTCCCTTGCTAAGGAACACATTGTGTCATATAAATCCCTTTCATAATCTAAGAGACCTCCACCTTAAAAAAAAAAAAAAAATCATGGCTTCCCTCCTAACAATTGTATTTGGTGGAGGGCTGTTCCAGAATTTCTTTGCTTAAACAACTACGAATCTTCCAGTTTCTGAATTATATTTATTCAGGGTAAACTAATACCCACTTACTTGGTGTCAGCATAGCCCTTTAGCTAAATAGTTTTCTTCCCAGTATTTATGCCTGATACATTTGCAAATTTCACACATCTCTTCTTAGCCTTTAGTGTGTTAGAGTAAACAAGTCAGGAATTTTCAGTCCAAGGTCCTTTGCTGGCTTACCATTCTTCTGACAGTGTTCTTCTGTACTTGCAGCTGCTCCAGCTTTAGTTTGTCTTTCTTCTTCTCTTTCTTCTTGAACATAATGTTTCAGAATTTGTTTCATCAAGATCTTAATAGCACTAGTTGTTCCTTTTAAAAAAAAAAAAAAAAAAAAAGTAAAATAGTTCTTCTAATACATCAAAGGGATTGTATTTTGCACTTTTTGTAGATGCATCACAATGGCAGTTTATAGCTGCACGAGCATACTAACACCTTCCCTTAGTCACTCATTTCCAGATTAGGAACTCTCAATGGAAAAAACCTAAATGACAACAGGAATAAGAGCAATGAAAAGAAAACAAAAAACTAATGACACACATCCAGAATCTAATAGCAAAACATTCTCTCTGTAATATATCGGTCTGCCTTTGTGTTCTCCAACTTCATTTTGTCAGCAGATTATGCTGACAATGTTTCCCTACTATTAATGTAAAGGTCATTAATGAAAACATTTAAGAAAATTACTCCCAGTGCTAACCCTTGAGAAACACTAATGATTTCCCTTTGCTTGATATTTCTTCTTTCAGCGTGAATAGTTGCATTAGCCAATTCTTTATCCTCCTTCTTAATAACCTCCATTGCTTCCTGTAACTTCTAGTTTAAGACACTATCATGTAAAATGTTCTACTGAGGGCTAAATAAAGGAGGTCTACCTTATTTTCACATGGGAAAAAAAAAACAACCTAGGCTATGCTATATCACATTTACCTCCAAAGCTTTACTTTTTCCTCTTCTATTCAAAGTCTCATGATTGCAGCAGTGGCACACAAGCTACACCGAAGAAAAACTAACTCAATTGAAAAGCAGAAGGGACAAGATCCAAACCAGCGGTGGAAAGGAAGAGCAAGGACTAAGGAAAGAAGAATAATGACAGTGTTAATTCAGCTGTTAGCACTCTGCTGAACATATGAGGTACTGGTCCTTCAACTAGCAGGGACACATACCCTGCCATCCTTTCTGCTGTGATCAGAACACTATCAGGAGAAAATGACTGGGGATGGTGAACAACTGGGTCTCACCCCTACTAAAAAAAAAAAAAAATTACAGTGCAATCAGGCTATGTGCTTGGAGCTGGCTGCTTTCCCACTGCACAGTAAGAGGAGAATCCGATGCCCGTGGGCTTAGTTAGCTTTGGGAAAGAAAGTTAGGGACATTGTCAATAAGGGAGCTATAGGGTGCTCCAATAGGTCCCTTAGTCTGTACATTCTGGGGAGGTCCCGGATGACTGGAAACTAGCAAACGTGAGGCCCCTCTACAAGAAGGGTCGGAAGGAGGATCCCGGGAACCACAGGCCTGTCAGCCTGACCTTGGTGCCAGGGAAGGTCAGGAAGCAGGTCATCTTGAGTGCCATTATGCAGCAAGTGTGGGACAACCGAGGGATCAGGCCCAGCCAGCATGGGTTTATGAAAGGGAGATCCTGCTTCACTAACCTGGTCTCCTTCTATGACAAGGTGACCCGCTTGGTCAAGTAAGGCCGTTCACACAGTCTCCCACAGCATTCTCCTGGAGAAGCTGGCTGCACACGGCTTGGATGGGTGCACTCTACGCTGGGTTAAAAACTGGCTGGACGGCCGAGCCCAGAGAGTGGTGGTGAATGGAGGCAAATCCAGTTGGTGGCCGGTCACAAGTGGTGTTCCCCAGGGCTCAGTACCGGGGCCGGTCCTGTTCAACATCTTCATTGATGATCTGGATGAGGGGATCGAGTGCACCCTCAGTCAGTTTGCAGATGACACCAAGTTGGGTGGAAGTGTCGATCTGCTGGAGGGTAGGAAGGCCCTACAGAGGGACCTGGACAGGCTGGACCGATGGGCTGGGGCCAACTGCATGAGGTTCAACAAGGCTAAGTGCCAAGTCCTGCACTTGGGTCACAACAACCCCATGCAACGCTACAGGCTGGGGGAGGAGTGGCTGGGGAGCTGTCTGGCTGAAAAGGACCTGGGGGTGTTGGTTGACAGCTGCCTGAACATGAGCCAGCAGTGTGCTCAGGTGGCCAAGAGGGCCAATGGCATCCTGGCCTGTATCAAGAATAGTGTGGCCAGCAGGACCAGGGAGGTGATAGTGCCCCTGTACTCAGCACTGGTGAGGCCGCACCTCGAATACTGTGTTCAGTTTTGGGCCCCTCACTACAAGAAGGACATCGAGGTGCTGGAGCATGTCCAGAGGAGGGCAACGAAGCTGGTGAAGGGTCTAGAGCACAAGCGTTATGAGGAGCGGCTGAGGGAACTGGGATTGTTTAGCGTGGAGAAGAGGAGGCTGAGGGGAGACCTTATTGCTCTCTACAACTACCTGACAGGAGGTTGTAGCGAGGTGGGGTTGGTCTCTTCTCCGTAGTAACGAGTGATAGGACGGGAGGAAATGGCCTCAAGCTGCACTGGAGGAGGTTTAGGTTAGACATTAGGAAAAACTTCTTCACCGAGAGGGTGGTCAAGCATTGGAAGAGACTGCCCAGGGAAGTGGTTGCGTCTCCATCCCTGGAGGTATTTAAAAGAAGGGTAGACGTGGTGCTCGAGGACATGGTTTAGTGGTGGACTTGGCAGTGCTAGGTTAACAGTTGGACTCGATGATCTTAAGGGTCTTTTCCAACCTTGACAATTCTATGTACGATTCTATGATTCTATGATTCAGAGGAACCAGTACGGAGGGTTACATCATGCAGAATTCATGTCCCATAGCTGGGAATTGACCAGTGAAAGCGTGTGTGTGTGTATACTGATGTACACACATCCATCTGTCCAGGCTACAGGACTGCTGGGTAAGCTGTAGGGTATACTCATCTCATGGTATAGAAACAACAGCTAATCAAGGGGCAGAGGTCTATGATTGGGATCTAGCAGTCCCAAAACTGATCTTACAGGTGTCACTTCCTTTCCTTCAGTACGTTTATTTAGCCTAGATTTGTAAGGAAATGCTGCACATGTGCACACATTGCAGGTGCATGCCAGTCAGGCAAAGAATAAGTAGCACATTTAACTTCTGAAACAGATGACCAGATTGCTTAGAATTACTACAAAATTTGACAGATGCTGGCACACAGATGTGTGACACACAGTGACAGAGGCTGCCACACAGTGAACAAAAGGCCACAGCACGGGTTTAATCTTTATTAAAATCAGAAATCTAGGCAGTAATGAGGTCATTCCAATGGCTCAGTGCAAATGAAGCTTAACCCTGTTTTGACTGTATTCTATTTCTCTTTTTAAGTTACCAGAGATTGAAATGCCCACAGCACAAACCTACTTATTTTGCTTACAGACCTAACTACTTGAAAAGAAGGAATTACAACCAAGTAATTATATTAAAGCACTATTAACTTTACAGTCATCCTCTCCAGAATCAAGAACACTCAGAATCCTGAGAAGAGGGATTGGGAGAATTCTACTGTAAGGGAAGTATGTGTGTGTATATGTATACACACACACACATATTTATATATTTTGAATATCTCTCTTGCACATACCCCTATAATTAAATATCTATAAATTTAAGATTATGCAGATATTCTAACATTGATGTTTCTTAGCATGGGTTTATGAAAGGGAGGTCCTGCTTCACTAACCTGGTCTCCTTCTATGACAAGGTGACCCGCTTAGTGGATGAGGGGAAGGCTGTGGATGTTGTCTACTTGGACTTTAGTAAGGCCTTTGACACAGTCTCCCACAGCATTCTCCTGGAGAAGCTGGCTGCACACGGCTTGGATGGGTGCACTCTACGCTGGGTTAAAAACTGGCTGGACGGCCGAGCCCAGAGAGTGGTAGTGAATGGAGTCAAATCCAGCTGGTGGCCGGTCACGAGTGGTATTCCCCAGGGCTTAGTACCGGGGCCGGTCCTGTTCAACATCTTCATTGATGATCTGGATGAGGGGATCGAGTGCACCCTCAGTAAGTTTGGAGACGACACCAAGTTGGATGGAAGTGTCGATCTGCTGGAGGGTAGGAAGGCCCTACAGAGGGACCTGGACAGGCTGGACCGATGGGCTGGGGCCAACTGCATGAGGTTCAACAAGGCTAAGTGCCAAGTCCTGCACTTGGGTCACAACAACCCCATGCAACGCTACAGGCTGGGGGAGGAGTGGCTGGGGAGCTGTCTGGCTGAAAAGGACCTGGGGGTGTTGGTTGACAGCTGCCTGAACATGAGCCAGCAGTGTGCTCAGGTGGCCAAGAGGGCCAATGGCATCCTGGCCTGTATCAAGAATAGTGTGGCCAGCAGGACCAGGGAGGTGATAGTGCCCCTGTACTCAGCACTGGTGAGGCCGCACCTCGAATACTGTGTTCAGTTTTGGGCCCCTCACTACAAGAAGGACATCGAGGTGCTGGAGCATGTCCAGAGGAGGGCAACGAAGCTGGTGAAGGGTCTAGAGCACAAGCGTTATGAGGAGCGGCTGAGGGAACTGGGGTTGTTTAGTGTGGAGAAGAGGAAGCTGAGGGGAGACCTTGTTGCTCTCTACAGCTACCTGAAAGGAGGTTGTAGCGAGGTGGGGGTTGGTCTCTTCTCCCTAGTAACGAGTGATAGGACGGGAGGAAACGGCCTCAAGCTGCACCAGAGGAGGTTTAGGTTAGACATTAGGAAAAACTTCTTCACCGAGAGGGTGGTCAAGCATTGGAAGAGACTGCCCAGGGAAGTGGTTGCGTCTCCATCCCTGGAGGTATTTAAAGAACGGATAGATGTGGTGCTTGAGGACATGGTATAGATGGACTTGGCAGTTTTAGGTTAACAGTTGGTCTCAATGATCTTAAGGGTCTTTTCCAACCGTGATGATTCTATGATTCTGTGATTCTATAAAGGTTTGATTTGGAACCTTAAACATTCTCTAGACATACAAGATATTAATTTTATATTTCTCATATAAAAAGTCCTCAAAAACTCCATCACCTATCAGAGTAAGCAACCTAAATAAAGTTGCATGAATTGAACAATGCAGTGAACCCTCCTGTAAACCACAGCCATCCAAGACAAATGGTAATAGCTCATTTGTAGTACAGTTGGAATGTTTATTTTCTCTGGCATACATTTTGATACATTGCTATTTCACACATTCCATTAAACCCTGAGGTAGTCCAATGTTCTTAAAGAAATATTCTTACTTTTAAAACAGAATTTGTATTTCCTAAATAATATACAAGTTTGCTTTCAAATTTACATTTCAAGGGCTCAATTAATTCAAGTGTAAGCTATAAAAGCTACTCATCATCCAATCTGACTATCAAAATGTGGAGGAAAAAAGTAAATTAATTTTCTCCTATTCAAGTTTTAACAGAATTAACAGAGGTTCACATCAGATGAAAGCTTCCATTCTTTACAGGTTTTTCTTCTAGCTGTCCCTGGCATACAAATAGAATTATGGCAAAAAAGTGTAATGGGCTTAACATCAAACTAAAAAAAAAAAAAAAAAAAAATTAGAGTCACTTAACTGAACTTGGAATTTGATGAATGACTCAGTAAAAAAAACCCCAGAAAATAAAACTTCTATTTTATATCAAATCCTTCTGGATAAATGATAGACAATCTTCAAAGGTAGCAGCGTTCTGGTAAGGCTTCCTCTGGATTATCCTAAACTTCTTCGATCTACCTATAACTTTTGAAGGTCCAGTGGCTCATACTCCCTTGACTATTCCTATTTGGTCACACTTTGCTGTAGAAGACAGAAGTTATGGGTCTGCAGAACTGTGTCAGTCATCCTTGTGGACTGGCAATCAGGAGAAACAGTAGTCTTGTTGCTTGCCTTAGTTTGGCAGCTCCAACAGGAACTGCAGTTCTCAGCATATTCTAATTTTCCTTTATGGTGAGGGGAGGGGAAGACAACTCAACTTACTGCACAGGGAACTAAGTAGCTTCAGTCTTATCTTTTCTATCTGCCTTTCATGCTATAGATATTTAGTATGAAGAATATGCCAGTCACAATAAAAGTTTCTCAAAGAAATGAACAAAAATTTAAAACCATCAGTCCTGAGCAAACAGATGAAGAAGCACCCAGGTGTTCGCTTACCACAATTGGAGCATTAACACTGGAGAACAGTCAGCAACTGAAAGTCTGTCAAAAAATGACAACAGCTATGAGAGGAATATCTGGTCAGAAGATACACCAAATAAAAGTATATTTCTCAGATCAGTGGTGTAACAAAGAGAGGGGAGAGATCTGTGGACTAGAATCCCACTAGTACAAAAATACGGAAATCTCTCCTCTCCATGTTACCTGGGGCCTCCTCAGGCTGTTCTCTACTTCTTCCTCATCACAAACAGTCAGAGACATATCCTGGACCACAACACTATTTCTCAGCTTCACACAATCTGAGCAACTGGTAAAGTAATGAGTTATACTAATGTGTAAAATACAAGAGTCAATATCACTTAAATTGTCTCACATTTAAGAAGCATCAAGTGTCTTTCTATTTGTGGAAATGTAACTGGTGAAATTTAAACTACATCAAACAGAAAATAACTGCTGAAGTTTCATCATAGCTTATTCTGCCTGGTTATTTCCTTTGCAAGTCCATGAGTTTAAGCTATGACTCAGTCTAACTTGGCTGTACAAATGAGTAAGGATAATACTTAACACCTGATGGAAAATTCCCTGAGCAGCTCCAATATAAAACACTACAGAATGCAATACAATCACACCAGCCAATGAACTTCATTACACAATTTTTAAGATGTGGTGGCGGTATTTCTTTTTTAATTAAAAATGGGACTAGCCAAATTCCAAGTAAACCACAAAACGCTGGTCTGAAATTTGTTCTGATAAGAACTAGACATAAATGTCTTATGTTCGGTAAATACTTAAAACAGAGAACTAAAATATTTAGAGAGGGACTGGTCTGGCAAGATTACAGTATAGATTCAGAGAGTTCTGAAACTTGACACTGTTCACTTGAATAAGTGTCCAGATGATCCTTTGGCTAATCATCAAGAGTATTATGAACTTTAATATAAATAGCTTAGGAGCTGAAACTACATGATGGTTTTGGATTGTTTCAAGCTGAATTAAGCTCTACCTTAATGTAAGATACCATACTTAATCACAATTCCTTTTGAGTGGAACTTGCATAAGATTTTTCTAAGCATTTAGGACTAGCCAAGCCTTTACCAGTGCTTCAAAGCCTAATATATGCTATTGGAAACACACATGCTGTTAGTCATACTGATATCCTGCCATAAAGAGAGCATTTGAAATGTGAGCGTAACTATGACGAGAAAGCAGACTATCCTTCCCCAAGGGTAATGGAAATAATAAAAAGCAGAATTAAAACCAGCTCATATAAGAGTGCACAAAGAGCATATTAACAATAGGATATAAACAAAGTTCTGTGATGCTCTGGAGCAGGCTGGATCCAAATCCATCTACAAGTCTTTAGGGTAAAACTTAAAATGCCCAGGATCTTTCCTCAGGTTTTGTATCAGAGTTAGCATGTCACAAAATCTGCAATTTTGTCAGCATCTGAGCCAAGCATATTATGGGGCTTCAAGGTCTGTGACACTTTTCCGCCATTCTATTTCTGTGAGAGCTCTTTTCCCCTCAGAACAATTCAGCAGCTGTCTTCTGGGGAGGAGGAGAAGGAGAGGGACAGAGGGGACCTAGGGAAGGAGAGGGAGATCTTCTATATCAGACAAGGTTTCCCTTTTTATCTCCTCCCTCCATTCTCCGTATTTTTTCCTCTCCTTTTCTTTATCTAAAATGAAAGTTTGACAGATGACAACACTAGAATGGGAACCTATCTTCAGGACAGTTGACAGATAGCATCTTAGATCAGTACTGTCACTAATTAGTTTCCTGAAGATCGTGTCTACTACATCTTCAAAAGAAAAGGGAAAAAATTCCCTTCAGCCCAAAGCTAAGGAATCAGATTTTCCAAAAATTACTTTCTATGGCAAGCATAGATTTTCTAAAACAAACATTCAACAAGAGGGCTCGTGATCCTCTGCTACATTCACAAGACTAAAAGTTTAGATTCAAGGACAGTAAAATCCCAGATGATAGCCACAGGAACTTCTCATGGAGCCAGCAAAGCTATTAGCAGACACTAATATCACATTAGGTCAATGGACATATAAGAATTAAATACTCCTTTTAAATAAACGAATCTCAATTTTTCATCTGTATGAGCTATTTAAGAATCATTAGTGGGTTTTCTTAGATATATATTATATACATAAAGAAATGTGATGGAAAAAGAGTTCGTTCTTTGCTGTTTACTTAAGGAAAAACAAAGTAAGAGAAAAGTTTCAACTCACTGTCATGTAATTAATTATCTCATAGAAGTGCAATTAGCTGCCTGTTGATCCAGTAACATTATTGAACTTCCATCAATAAACACAGACACTGGATTAAAAAATTGAGATTCTGATGGAATATGTATTTTCTGTCAAGAGTTATAACCTCTGAGCAGCAACTGGCAAACCAATAATCTTTTTCACCAGCACAGAAAATAAATTCAGCCAAGGACGGTAACTGGCCAACCATGAAATTGTGCACTTAAGCAGACTTCACACTGACAACAGAAATGCCAGATGAAATTTATATAGGCCTACTAGTATCACATCTGCTGAGTCTTATTCTCCAGAATCTTCTTACCCCAAATCCATTTGTAATGAAAGCAACAGTCTAACCATTTGCTGTATCAATGTCAGTTTTCAGCATTATATTGATCAAATTCTTGTTCTCTGAAGTTTAAACAGCAGAAATTATTCCCTTCATTCCAAACACTTAAAAGGAAGGTGGCAGCTAACATTATGTGTGAATGTCAGGAACAAAAGACCTACCTCAGGAACTACTGTATCTTGCCAGTATATTAGGGATTTGTGAAAAAACAGAATATACTATAAAACAACATGGTATGCAAGGCCAGACCATAAGAGAAAATTTATTTTATAAAAACAAAAAAGTGTTCATATGTACAGTATATTAATACAGTTATATAATTAGAAAATACTACTTGGAAGATAAGAAAGTTTTATGTTGGTTTTAGAAGAATGTTTGACCCTTTTTCCTTTAAGAAAAATGGTGATTGATAGCATTGGATTTATTTTGTAAGTTTGTAATGTCCATTTTAGCATTTGCTTGGAAAGCAGGAAGCCTTCATACAACAACTAGAAAAAATGCTGAAGTTGTATCTACTTCATTAGTCTGAAATAACACCAAGAAAATTTTCAATGTTCTGAAAATTACTGTTTCTTCAATCCATTTGTAATAGTGGATTTACACAAGATATGGAATGCTACATCCTAAATTACATACAAGCCTAAGACAATTTTTTACAATACAAACACATTTTCTTTAATGCTTGTAAAAATAGCCAGTTACATGTACATGTAATTATAATTTTCCTCAAGAACAATCTTTTCCCACCTAAATTCAGTAGTCACAAATCCAACTACCTTTACTGTATGCACAACTTTGACATTCTGCAAAATAAACATTGAAGACAGCAAAGTACAGATTTATATACTTACAAATCTTTAACTTTTAGCATCTCATCTGAGCAACTGCTGTGACAGCAGAGTCTCACACAAGCCAGAGACTATTCACAGACAGCAATCCACCATTTCCCTCGGTTAGCTACCACTAAATAAGTACATACATTCATGTGTGCGCACACACACACTTTATCAACTTCCAGAGCAAGGTCATAGAATCATAGAATCGTTAAGGTTGGAAAGGACCTCTGATATTATCGAGACCAACCTGTTAACCTAACTGCCTGGTCCACCTCTAGACCATGTCCCTAAGCACCACATCCACACATTTTTTTAATACTTCCAGGAACTGTGATTGTACCACTTCCCTGAGCAGTCTGTTCCAATGCCTAACCACTTTCTCCATGAAGAAATTTTTCCTAATATCTAATCTAAATCTCCCCTGGCACAACTTGAGGCCATTTTCTCTTGTCCTATCACCTGTTACTTGGGAGAAGAGACTGACCCCACTTCACTACAACCTCCTTCCAGGTAGTTGTACAGAGTGATAAGGTCTCCCCTCAGCCTCCTCTTCTCCAAACTAGGTCACTAAAAAAGAAAACACTGTTTTGAAGACTTGACCTACAGGACCAGATCAAGTACAAGTGACCAATAAGTTCTGTTCATTTAAATTGATTTTATGCTGATTTATATGACCAGGGACCAAATAATTTTAAAATTGTTTTTTATAAAGCGGATGTGGTAGGAACAGTTTCCAGCTCCAACAAATAGAGCATAGCATCCTTCTCACTAGAAGTCTTCCTAGCAAGCTGCCACCTATGTACATAAAGATCCAAGTGAAAATCTAAGCTCTAGACAAAAAAGGGAAGTAAAGGAACTACGAAGTAACTCCTTAGGTTTTTCATCATAATCAAAAGCAGCTTGGATCACAGTCCAGGATTAAATATTCCATATCTTTCTGCATGCTGGGCAGGTAGAAAAGCAGGCAAAATTGCCCTTGGTGCTCTTCCCAGTTCAGTAAGACAAACTTGTTATTTAGCTTTTCAGTTTGATAAATAGAAACCATTATAATAAACTTCAATTTTTTCACTCTCGCACACGACTAAGAAAGCACAACATACTGGCTGAAATATCATTACACCCGCAGGGTCTGTATACAGCCTGTACTTTTCCTGTAATTCCTTGCTGTTGACTACAGGTAGCTATCTCATTCAGAGTGTGACAGCTCAGCTCCCTGATCCAATAGCTGTTAAATCTAGTTCATTTTCCCAGAAGATTTTGCTATGCTGCCAGGTGAATTAAGTGTGGGGAGTAATGTGAAGTCTTCTCTCTCTAGGTCCCAGTTGATTTGCAGGGAAGACAGGATTACGTTTCATATGAATGGCACAGTAATCCATCCCGTGAATAATTTGGGTACCCCTTGCAGCACTCTTGCCCCCTTAAATAGCCAAAGGCAGAGGGAGTCACCATGACCTCACTCCAAGGATGCTACTAAGCAACAATCTCTGTTAGTCTTAAAAATGGCTTTCAGTATACAAGCCTTCATAGCAAATTTCAATAAACCTATTAACCATATGTCAACACCAGCAGAAAAGTATACAAACTGTGTTAAATTGGCTCTTAGCACATTCTTAGTAGTGTAGACAGGAACTAGCTGGCACAGCAAGAGCTAGATGGCAAATCGAAAGTTATTTTCAAGAAGGGATGTCATTACAGTTGCAATACCCTCTGCAGGTGATCACAATACTGATTTTTTTTTTTTTATGGCCTCGTTCAAACATCTGCAACAGCAAAAACAATTTTCAATGACATTTTATACCAATCTAAGATAAGAGGAGGAAAATATTAATAACCTATCTATATCAGGCCTGCCAGCTATACTATTATTTTTAAGAGTTTCCATTTACACATTCATGTAAACGGGACATTGCAGCCAGCAAAGTGATACTGATGTAAATGAGGCAGCCGTCCAGGCAGTAAGTAGCCATTATAATTTCTATTATTACTCACTAATAGAGTTCACAGTCTAAAAATACAAAGAGTATCTTTAATTCTTCTAATCCTTTCACCTCCCCAGAACCTTCAGTAGAGTGTATATTTCTCATCCATCTTGTCACAGCCCAGTGCAGTCCATCTCTAGCTGTCAGAACAACTCTCTAATTTTATTAAGTAAGAGAATGAACTGCCAGATTCCCAAAGGACCAATAATTTACACCACAGTTTCCTGCTAGTTAGCTTGTGTTCACACCATCAAAATGTTACTAATGAAATTTGTGGGGCTACTTGGACAAAAACCAGAAAAAACTCCAAAACCTGCACAGCCCAAGGCACCCATAATTTCCAGTAAAAAGTTAGAAATACTGATGTTTGCAAAACGTATATTAAGCGAGGCAGTTATATTTCCATAGCTTTGGAGAGTCCCTTCTTTTTCTCATTCATAGTAATGTTTTCATCCATAAAAAAGCAAATAAAACACTCCCCATTAATTTAGCATAAATTTACTAAGATATGCAGTTCAAATAATGATAATTTTTATATTTCAAGTATTACTATTTAAAACCAAACTGGAATACTAAATATATATATATATATATAAAAGCAGATATGGTAATTTATATTAAATTTTTTTTTATGTTTGTATTTTACAAATTTGACTAACACAGCTATCGACTTCTGGGAACAACATACCCATGACAGTGCTATCACTATTTCACAAGAGAATTCCTGAAATTTCATTGTATATAACATTTATTATAGGAACAGAATATCTTCAAAGTAGCTGGCTTCCTATAACATCACACCTTTATTTACTTTATAGCAAATTGTGCTTACATTCAAACTCTTACAACAATTACTGTTGTTGTACACCACTAGCATTCTTAATTATCTGTGTCCCTTGAGAAGTTCAGTGTCCAAAGTTTTCGAAGTTCAAAATTGAAATTTTTAATGGGAGCTGTGCTTCAAAAATATTGTTCTATATAATGCTAAGTACTCAGAGAAAAAATTAAAAGCATTTTGCCTCCAACTTGATGTCTAAATTTAAAGGATATTTGTTATCCTTGTTTTAAAAAGGATGAACAGAAAAACAAGAACCACCTCACTTCACAGGAGTGTTGTGAAAACTGATCAGTCTCAGATTAACAAGATAAAGGGGGGAAAAATTATACATGAAAGGGAATTAATAACTGTTTCTATATCAGAACTGAGTTGTGTAAAGATCATCTGTGGCCATTCCTTGATCAATAAGGATATTCCATGTTCACTAATTCAAAACTGCCCAGCCTGCGTACTGAATAAAGAAGAGACACTATTCCAAAACTAGTACTTGATCATGCAGTTGAAAGCTTCTTATAATTTTAAGAAAAGTTAAGGTTATAGAAGCTACAGTTATTAAACACTTGTGTGCCTCCCCTTTGAAACTGTATATAAAACCTCCAATATTCTAGAAAATAAAGATTTCTGGGTAATTTTCAAACACAGCATCCTGCTGTATACCAGATATCACAGAGGTCAATGAGAAATTTTTTGTGACAAATCATTAACATGACTGAATTGTCAAATCAGCCAGAAACTAAAGTGGAAAAACATGCTGATGCTTGGGTACATTAGCAACAGTGTATGGAACATGGTGGTTCTATAATCCATATTTAAGGATTGCCAAATACCTTCAGAACACTTTTAACTCTAACCAGCTAAACTAGTATCAAAATTTAAATATTTAAAGAAAAATATAAAACAGAGGACAGTCAAGGTTTGAAGAGGAAGAAAAAAGATAAAAAAATCAGGTTTATTATACTTTTTCTAAAACCAGAGTCACTTTCCACTGGCATTTTGATCACTTCCTACAGACATGTAACTGATCCACAAGGCCACAGATTTAATCCCTGTACATGTATTTAGGTCTTGGGTTGCATTTCCACTCCTACCCATGAGATGCTTTTCATTTATTTATTTTTACATTCCATGCCTTAGAAGGTCTCAGAAATCCCATTCAGATTCATAACTCTCCAAAGATTATCCATTTTTTACTTAATGTGGAAGTCAGTTTTGACACTTCCCGCATTATATTCTTAACTCTCACCACATCTTCAGAAATACAAATGTCTTATTGGCATCTCAAACACCATGTCCTGCACTTGATTACATGATTAGTAAATCAACCTCTCATTGCAGGGGAAGATGACAATTGTTTTTCTCTGATGTGACCAGGCAGTGATCAAATTTTAGTTTGAAATCTTCTGAATGTATCTGATTACTGCCAATTGATCTGGTATCTTTATTTCCAGCTACAGCAGGGACTGGTGCTTCAGAAAAAAAACCAAGGCACCTTCAAGATTCACACAGTGTATGTCCTTGTTTGTGGTTGGAGATTCTTTCTGACCCCCATGCAGGCCAGTGTCTGAATCCCTGAGGCATATGATTTGATTTTCTTTACCATCTTCCCTACACAGAGCTACGTGTTAACATTGTAGAATTAAAATAGAGGTTAATGTTCTGCTACTGGTGTGTAAGCATAAAGGGGAGGCATGAAGTGAAAGCAGAATGAGTTTATACATCATACTGAGAAACATTATACATCCTTAATCACTTGAAGAGCACTTCACTGAAAAAACTTGAAATTCAAATTTGATACAGAGTAGAGCCATAATTTGTTTTATAAGAGCACAAGAATGTTCTTTGCACAGCACCACAAACATCCTTTTATATTACGATGGGTTAAAGCAAGTCTATTTTGATTCTTTAAATATTGTTGGGAGAAGGCAGTTTTTCTAGAAAGTCTAATGAAACTACATAGTATTTTGCTCTAATGCTTTTTCCCAAACCACTGTGCAGAAAGAATCTGGGATGCTGCGTTCTGAAAAATCTGCAGAAAGAAATTCTATTAACTTTGTCAGATTGAACCTTGCTGTTGATATAACTAAGTTTCTGCCCTATTCAGCCTGACTTTAATAGCAGGTCAATTTCATTAGCAGAAATAGGAAGGGCAATAATAAGTAGCTGACACTATGCCCACTGGGACACACCAGTTATATCACACCTTGCAGTGACAATCTTTCTGAATTCTACCTAAGGAACAAAGATAAGACATTAGCATCAGGCATCTACCCCAGTATGTTATTTAAGCCTATGTAGTCCACCCAAATTTCATCATTTGCTTTCAAATTTAGAATGGCAGATGTTGTTAAAGAGTTTTAGTTTGTTAAATTTGCTGATGTAAATTACAAGCTGTATTAGTAAAGGTAAAAAATACTCCAGAAACAAGATGGTGAAGAGTGGAAAAATTACAATATGGGAGGTAAAAGTACAAAAATGGCAAAGCCAGAAATGTTGCCTTTTGAGTTCTATGAAATTATCATGCCTTCAATATATTTTAAAAATTAAAAAACAAACAAACAGTAGAAATTATGTCAGTGACTACCAAGTTAAGCTAGTTCAAATAAAATCAAAATGAAAAAATCTGACATCAGTTCTCTGTAATGACAAGGATATTGATAAAAAAAGAGATTACTTTCTTGAAGTAGCCAAAGGGATATTTTGAAAAAACACCTAGTCATATCCTCTCATTTAAGGAAGTAACTGGAGTGAAATGCTTGCACTAGACAAAAATAATGGCACGAGAAGAAGCAGAGTTGAGATTAAAATGTTCAGAACTTACATCCAGAGGGAATTCATGATGTTCATTTTTCTGCTCCATATGCTTGAAACTTGCAGTTGCCTACAGTTTTAGCTTCTCACAGTACTTGCTTAAAAAGCGTGTGAAAGTGTTTTGAGATTACAAGCTTCTGAACTGTTTGTTTAGATCCTCAAGTACACTACGAAGCTGCATGCAACTGCACTGTCTCACATTCTTAAAAAAAAAGATATTAAATTTACCAGATAGAGACAGATTACATGGAGGATTTCTGTCAGTGAATGAGTCTACAGGTCTGGGATCTACAGACTGCAATATATTGGAAGCGGTCTTAAGCAGATTTTGCCATTCAGCAATATAACGATTATTCCAATATGAGAGAGATTTTCTTGTCTTCACTCCTGATCTCTAGTTCTGAACAAAACTGGTACATTTTTCTGCTTGCTCTTATACTTCTAATCCTGATTCTTATCATATCCTTTTTTCTTCAACACTAGTAGCAGAGAATAGTTCAGCATGGAAGTCCTTTTATGAAATAAAATTACAGTGCAAACTCCAGAACAGAAGAGAGTCTAACCTCTGGCTGTGAGAAGTTACAACATATAATAAACTATCCTCATCCCAGGTATAAGCACTCATCTATGATGTGGGAACACGAAAGAATAAATCTGACTGTAGAGAAAGGAAGTCTTGCATCATGCAAACGATCTATAATTGCACGGCAGTACTGAACAAACCTAATCAAGACCAAGAAAGTAAAGCTCAGTGGGAGCAAAATGGGTGTGGAATGCGATGGGAAACAAGAAACGTTCCTACGAGAACACTGGCAACAAAGCAAGACCAAGGAAAACCTGTTTGCTGCTAATCAAGGTAGGAGAACTAGTGATGAATGAAGAACACAAACAGGCTTTAGTACTGAATTTCCTCTCGCCTTAGCCTTTACAGGTGAGGTCTGCTCTCAGTACTCTTGTTTCTGTACGTTAACGGCAGTCTCAGAGTCTGGGGGAGTGAAGTATTACCCACAAGAGAAAATCAAGGCAGAGAGGACAACAATCACTTGATCAGACTGGAAAGACCAAGTCCACAGGACTGCATGGGACTCAAGGGTGTTGAGAAACAAAATTTTTTTGAGGCTACTATCATCTTTCAAAGATTGTACCTTTCTGGCACTACTACTATTGCTGCTACAAAAGGTTGTTTGTTTCCAAAGGGGGAAGGAAAAGAAATGAGCACTAAGAGTAAGAGCCAAGTCCAAAGATTTCCTGTGCGAGGCCAGACCAAGTATTTAGTATCTTTTGAATCTGCTTCCCACTGCCTACTGCTAGCACACCACCACTAGTCTTGATGATTGCCAGAAAGCATCGCCATAATGCAAAAATGAAGCACTGCAGAAATCAGTGCTCACCAGCAACAAAGGGTAGCCTTTGTTACGTAAAACAACCCTAATATAATCACAAAGTGTTTCCTCAGCACTCCCCTGCTGTCAGGGCATTGAGAGAGCAGCAGCACAGAAAGTGTAGAACAACAAAACACGGTATGCACGTACATGATGTTAACAGAAAGCTGAAGATTTCCTACTAAGTGGAATATATCCCACAGGGAAACAAGAATACCTATTCCTTACAACCTAAATGGGAAATTTCCAGAAATTTTGGAAGTATTGGGGGCTGAGCAAATAGGCAGACTCCCGATCACTTACACATTCAAAATATCTTCTCCTAAATAAGCTCCCACATCTGAAGTTCTGACAAAAACTGGAACATCTACAGTACTGGCTTGCTTACTGAAACTAGAGTTCATTTACTTATTTTCAGATGAGGAATGTAATATACATAATTTCGTTAATACACAAAGTACTGCATTAGAGATGGAACTGTGCTGCACATTAAAGTACTTCAGAGCTGCATCAACAGGGAGGGATACAGTGTTCTTAAGTGAGATGGGGTGGTGAGCAGAAGAATAAAATGCCAAAAATAGAAAGCATCAATACTGGTAAACTATAAACAAACAGAAAAGGCTCAGAAATAATATGCAAATAAAGGCCTGGTTTTTTAATGCAGACACAGGGAAAAAAAATGTTTTAGAGAAAAAATGAACTTGACACCCATCCATGTATTATGCATATCACCACACAGTATTAAAGATCACCTTAATGTGGTATATACATATTCAATTATTATAAAGATCAGATTCTTGAATACTGCATTGTCACCATACATAAAGTGTCATAATTATATATATATATTCTTCAAATTTTTAAACATTTCTCAAAAGTTTATATATCTTTGATCGCTATGTGACCTGACCGTGAAACAGTAAAAATCATGTAAAATAGTTGTGTTTGAAAGGAAAACTTTGAAGAACTAAAATACAGAAACAACAATCTTGCATTCCTCTAAAGGGATTTTAAGGGTTATCTGTGTTTGGCACTGAGACATACTTCATACAAAGTGTTATTTCCTGTATTTTAAAAAATCCTGTCTTGTATGCCTGAGAACTAAGGTAAAAGGAAAAAAAAAAAAGAAAAAATTGTGTATTTTTATTTGCCAAATATACATTTTCATACATCAGACTGTACATACAAGTATTTCTGATAGAATGCATTAGGCCTAGTCATGTATTAACTATCAGTGCAGTACTTAAGATTTGATTCCATTTTGTTCAGTTCAGGCAACTACAGAAGTTTCGTTTAACTATTGTGATAAAAAAGTATATATATTTTACATACCAGAATCCATTCACCTTCTTTATGCAATGATTTTCTGGCCTGTATTAGCCTGTACCAACTTATGTCAGTTAGCAATTTCACACTTTTGACAATTCCATTTGATTAATTAGGAATCAGACACAACTTAGGTTGCCTAAGTATAATTGTGAACAACTTGAATAAAGTTCCAAAAATTAATAATTACACAAAACAGGTAATTCACAAGAAGATGCAAAGATGCTTTTTCTTAATAACTCTAGCAGAGTAGAAGAGAGTAGTGAATGTTGCTTACCTAAACTTCAGCGAGGCTTTCAAAGCAGTGTTCCACAGCAGCCTCATAGCCATGTCACAGAAATACAGACTGGATGGATGGGCTACAAAACAGAGGAAAGGCTTGCTGGACCAACAGCCAGTAACTCTGTCAAACTGACAATCAGGTTTTCCTCAGGGTCAATACTGGGGCATATACTGTTTAATTCCTGTGTCAGTGGCCAAAGGGATGAAATAAGCCCTCATTAGGTTTGTAGATGGTATCAAATTAGGGGAGCAGTTGGTAGACTGGAGGGGAGAGCAGCTCTTCAAAAGGATGTGGATACACTGGCAGAATGGACCAAGAGAAACCTTACAAACTTCCAGACACACATATAACGCCCTGAATATGGGAGAGGGTAAGCCTTCACAACACTTCAGACTGCAAAAAAAGACTTGGGGGTCATGGTAAAGAAGCCGAGGAGGGTGCCTTTCCAATGAGGAAAGATAACTGCACACCAGGCTTCATTTGCCAGACTATAGCCATCAGGTCATGGGAAGCGGTACTTTTCATTTAGTTTGCCTTTTAGAAACAACTGCCCTTTTCCCCCCTTTCAAGAGACATGCCAGCTAAAAGCAAAGAGTTCAGAAGACATATCAAGCTGACTGAGGGCTGGAGTACCTGACACAAGGACAGGCTAAGGCAACTTGGTTTATTTAGCTTCAGACACAGAAGCTAAAGGGCAAAACCAGCTGCAGACTTCTACTACCTAATGAGCTTGGGGGTGGGTGTGCAGAATAGGATTACAGAGAAGACAGGGTTTAGCTCTTCTAAAAGTCTACAGTAAAAGAAAAAAAAGGACAACCATCACAAATTGCAACAAGGAAAATTCTAATTACATACAAGGAGAAAAAACAAACAACTCCACTGAAGGAGTGGTCAAACACTTGGTCAGGTGTCCAGAGATATTGTGGAATTCTCATTCTTGGTGATACTCAAATACCTGACTGGACAGTGCCACTATTTAAGTTGGATCCAAGTTCACAGTTGGTCCTGCTTAGAGAAGGAGGAGGCCAGACCACCAAAAGTCCCTTCAAACGTAATTTATTCTTGGATCCTATGATTACATTCTACCTCGCATAGTTTATTGGTGCATTGTTCAAAGTACCAATGTCAGATCACAGAACTCTTCCTAAGACTTATCTGTTAGTTCTACTTTTATTCCAACTTCAGTCTGTATAGATCAGGGGGATTTTTGACTAGTTCTTGACTTAAGTTCTATTCCATCACATATTTATCTTGAAAAGAATTAAGTTATTTAAAAAAATTAATTTTATTCATTTTGGGAAATCAGAATGAGCAAACTGAAATAAAATCACAAGCTAAATGTTACAGAGAATATTAAAAATAATATGAATTATGAATGTGTGCAAAGCAAATATGAAAACCTTTAGACCAGCTGCTAACTAACATTTGAAAGCCAAATGAAGAGAGTTTGGAAAATAATGCACCAGATGGAGGAAATATGTATACCCAGGGAATAAGTGTTTCTTTATCTGCCATTCTAGCTTACTTTCAGACATGCATATATCACTACTGAAGAAAACTGCTTTATTCTATGTAACATCTCGAAATTATGTACTATTCTTTGCGTCCTGGTCATTTTTCCCCTTCATTGTAGGAAGGAGAAAAGTAGTAACAGAAGAAAACACTAGAGGCATCTTTCCTAGAGTATGAAGTGTCTGCTTATGACCAATTATTATATATATTACATAAGCATGTATTTGCACAGGGGTCCTTATGAATGAAACGAACAGTTTATATACATAGTTTCTGTTTAACATTAATCATTTCCTACATCTGGGATATTTTGCATGTTCAGAACTACACAGAAATTTGTTTCATTGGCAAGTATTTAGGATATGTCAGGCAGCTTTGCCAGTACATGCTTAAATACAAAATGCATATGCTGAAAATGGTGCTGTCAAAGAGTATATTTAACTGGAACCCAATAGAGCAAGTTGTACCAATTTGAAATGTGCTAATAGACTGATAGGAAATAAAGATGTTTCAAATTAGTTCGTTAATACCACAAACAGGAAAATATTTTGGGTTTAGTTTTCTCAGAATTCCTAGGAAATTGACAAAGATATACTAGCCTACACACAGAAATTAATTTTCTACATATGAAAGCTATGCATGGTCCTCAGTTGCTGCAAATCCATCTAGCTTGTGAAGTGATTGACAATGCCTTAGGATACTGACTGATTTTTGTGTGCATTAAGTGCTTTAGACCAAAGTTATTCAGCATTAAGTTTAGCAAGTGGTGGTATATATTAATAAATGTTACTCACGTGCATATAGTGTTTAATCCTAAGTAAAACTTGAGACCCAGTCAAATTATTCGTTATTTGGCTTCTATTGCTATGAGGCAAAAAATGCTTTCAGAGATATAAAATTCATGATAAAAACTACAGAAAAGTGTGATGCAGACATCAAATACTAATGTACTTTCTCTCAGCATTTTGTTAAACTAAGAATGAATTCCTTTGTTGTCAGTATAGATTTTAATGTTGCAATGAGATGAAATTAGTACCCAATACATAGAGATAAAAAAGGGATGTTTTTCCTTGTTCTGTGTTGTGACTGTAACAACTTTGAGTCATCACTGCAGCAAGCTGTGAAAGAGGCAGAAAATGAATAAAACCTGCCAACTGCACAGAGGATAAAATCACTGCTGTGAATTTTCAACTGTGCCACACTTTGCTATTTACTGAACATTACACAAACAGATGATGTTCAGTTCAGGTGCAGGCAGAAAATAAAGGCCTTCCAAGTCCAGATGTCTTAACACTGAGGAAAAGATAAAAGTTAAATTCTAAAGTGTTAATATTTTATTTCTAAAAAAATGTTATTTTAATTTCTCAACCCCTAAGGCACTTTCTTTTCCTGTTTTCTTTAAAGCAACCAGATGGTTGAAACTTGTGGAATAATAGCTATTTGTACACTTCAGTTCTCAGTCTCTACCATTTTTGGTAGAAAACTCAATATTGTTACTTAAAAATAAAATAGTCTATTACTCATACAAAAATACCATTGCTGAAAGAAAGGTAGCCAAGAACCAGACAGTTAAATTCATTTCTTCTCTCCTCAAAGAGTAGAGTGCAAATTCTTGTTTAAGGAATAACGAACGAAGGTTTGCTTGCCCGAGCTACCTGTAACACACAGTTCAACAAAAGCTAGTACAGCAATAACATGAGAAGCAGAGTTTTCTGAACTACTCTAAAATCCACAGCAACTCTGTCAGTAGTGCCAAAGTCACATACAACTAGCATACTAATCAGGTCAGTGCAAGACCCTCTGTGTAGCCACAGCACAGGGAGCTAAGTGATTTACACCATCTTTAAAAAACATGTAGGCAGGCAGCAGCTTGAACTGAGCCCTGCTTCATTCCTAGATTCAGAACTATCTGTGATTTGGAAATAAGTAACCCTGTTAGGAATTGTCACAGCTGTGTTTGTACCTTACTTCAGCCAACAAGTCCAACTTCACTCTTTCCTCACCAGTCAGGAAGATGGACTTTAGAGGAGCCTAGGCTTTATCTTGGTCTGACAATTTTGATGAAAAATACATACCAATTGTGCAACAACTATACAAAGTCAGCCTTAGGAAGGGAGAAAGGGGAAAAAATAATGTAGCTATGACCACATCACATTTTTGACAGGAGCTCTGTCCCCCTAGAACCGTTCTCTGTTTTAAACTTGCTCCACAGTCATGCGGATAGAGGTCAAATCTATCCTCAGCTGTACATGCTTAACGCAAGCTTCCAGGCATTACAGAGAGGAAAACTTGTCTCTGTGCTATCCGTTCAAATGAAAACAAGGGCTCACTTATCGCAGTGTGCATGACTGATGTGCATCCCTGACCACATCTTCCATCACACGATGCTTGTTTTAATGTCACTCAGCAAATATAAGACAACAAGTCAGCTATGCTCTTTCCTGAACAGCCTGATGTTATGTTTTGCAGAGTGGTATGGGAGGTGCAATCAGCCAGACAGGGGCATCTGGCCTATTATAACATGGGGAGATAGTCTAAAGCTCACTGTACTGCTCTATTTCCAGTCCCAGGCTGCAGAAGTCAGTCTAAACCAAGCCTGCGCTACCAGCTGCTATTAAGTCCTTTGTGAGCTCTAAGCTTTCTCTGCACTGGAAAAGGGAACTAGAAGAAGGAGACATTTCATTACAACAAAGAACAATGCTTGTGAAAATAAGTACAGTTAGAAACTTTAGAAACATCAGAGAATATAGGCCAAAGAGGTCAGGGTAATGTTAACTGTGCCCCACTGAAACACCACCTTCCTTCCAGCAAGGTAGTAAAAAAAAAGCCCAAAACGAAACAAACCACCCTCCCCCCTCAAATTCTTCACATTCCACCTATTCCAAAACAAAAAGACTAAACAATAAAGAACTTAACGTTATAGAATTCAGTGGATCACAGTTTCAGGCTGGAGGGCCTCAGGAGGTTTCTAGTCCAACCTCCCACCCAAAGCAGGGTCAGCTCTGAAGTCAGACCAGATTGCTCAGGGCTTTATCCAGTCTGGTCTTGTTAACCCTAAAGGATGAAGACTGCACAGCCTCTCCTGCTCCTTGACTGTGCTCAGGGTGAAAATGTCTTTATATCAACTTATGCCCATTGTATTTTTTTCCTGTCATGCATCACTGCAAAGAGCCTATCTTCTGGTATATTTTACATGAAATTCATGTACAAAATCAGTCATTGTATAAAATACACTAAAGTCTTTGAAATATGGACTGAAATGTTGAAATTTTCAGCTTGTGGAAGGAGAGTAAAAAATATTGCACCTTCTCTGCCTGATAAGTTTTAAGAGAGACTGCCACTGGGTTTTGTAGTGTCTCTGACCCAGCAAGAATACTTTGAAAACATCAGCTAAAGCCCTTCAGGAAAGGCAGGCAGAGAAGTGCCAAATTTCTGAAGACAAGTTTGCCTGGCTTAAATATTCAACTTCTTTGAAATAAAAACGTTTACAAGCACTTCAGCTCGGGGTCAGAACTGCTGAAGTTCCAAAGTATGGGATGCTTTGAAGCTACAGGATAATGCACGAGTTCTTAAGAGTATTCTTGCTGGTTTAAACATTGAGTTGCATTCTAAGAGAAACAAAAAACAACAACAACAACAACAAACCCTACATGCACTTGCTGCAGTTATTTGTTAGAAGTACTTCTTCACATACCTCCCTTTCTCAGTATAACCCTTTAGGCACTTCATAAATATTAATTTACAGAGTACCTAAAAGGCACAGAACTTTTTTCTTTTTAATAGAAAGAGAAGAGAGACAGAACACCTATTCTCAGCTTCACAGAGAAAATCTTCAGCAGAGCCAGAAACTGAACCTACATGCCTCACTTACTTAGGCAGACTCAAGTGCAACAGCTTCTTTCCTCTCCCGGCCATTCTATTGCTCAGTTGGCATGATCTTTTGGAGATCTGAGATTAACTGTTGACAAACAGACAGGGTCAGGAAAGAGGTGCTCAACTGTCAAACCCCTAGGGAGACCAGAGGCCATGCTCCCCAACAAATGATTGGTTACAATGCAATATGGACTCCAATTACATTCCATAGGTAACAGACATTTCTGCTAAAAAACAAAACAAAACAAAACAAAAAACCCTGAATGTTAAGAATTAAACACTCACAAATGAAGTTTAAATCAAGTTCATCCAATAACTCCAGGATATGCAAGCCAGCTGTTTTTTTGTTTGCTGTTTGTTCGGGGTTTCTGCAAGTTTTTTGCAGTTGGACAGGCAGTTCAAACTTGGAAGAACAGATAACTAGACAACAGCATTAAAAAAATTAAATCAAGAGCAGCAAACCAAAAAATCTCATTCTATGCTAAGTCTTTCTGCTGATATAAACAAATTAAACATGGTCATATTATTACAGAGGCTTGTTTTTGTTTTGATTTTAAGGAGTTTTGCATATGGAATTTTACTGTTGTTGTTCCTTAACTTTAATAGAAAAAATTCTTATAACTAGCCATTGAAATAAAAATGGACAATGGATAAAACAGTGCAAGATAAATTCAGTCATTATTGACACAGTATTTTCCTTTCAAAGTTTTTCCACACGTTCACATAAAACCCGTCGGAGTTAGCCAGATAGCACCATGTTCTCTCAACCTTCCACCCTCACAAAGGGATTTTAATTCACAGGGCTCTTCTTCATAGAGTTATACAGTTGAGATTTGCATGCTAAGCAGATGAATTACGGAAGGAAAATGCTTATCTCAACATAACCTAAATATCTTCCACTACAGATAGGAAGATGGGATGAGTTGGTACATTACCACAGGTCTACACTTATCAATACTTGTTACAGTGACACCACACACCGCATGCTACTACCCTTGGTAGATTCTGAAGATGTTCACATAAGTGCCCTGTATCAGGGAAAGAGAGAAGAAAGTGGTCTCAGGAACCGTGAAAACTGAAGTTATGATAATCGTGGAAACAACATCAAACACTTATTCAATTCGCAGAACCCTGCTTCTTTGGTACTATCCTACGTGCCTTTCAGATACACAAGGTAATTCTGTGAGGAAGCCTTCCAGGCTGGGAAGAGAAGTACATATGCAGTCTCCTATTACTTACTTACCCATTTTTTATAATTTGGTCTGAATTCTTCTCACATCCCCAGTAGAAAGAAAACTAAAACTAAAACAAAAACAAAAACCAGATGCAGAGTTTTCAGTCTGGGAAATGAAACCACATAGCTTGCTCAAAGTTAAAGGTAACATCAATAAAGCATTCATCTGCTATAAAACTATGCCAGCTCCAGATCATATAGTGAGTTTGAAGAAAAAAAAAAAATAGTTACTTTATCCCGAATGTGGACCAAAGATGAAACTTTGACAGAAAAGAAACTGTTGACCTATTCTTAATGTTAACATTTCAGCGTACCTAAGCGTACTGTTCTTGGCCACCTGACTTCTGATTACCCTTACTAAATCTGAGGTATGAGACAAGCTACTAGGATTTTCCACAGGTAAAAGGTCAGAAGGAATAGCCTGACTGCAAAGCAGTCAATAAACATCATACTTATAACATGGTACAGTCATATCTGGTTATATTAAGACATTTTTTTAGGAAGAAAAGAGATTACCTGTCCTTATTCAGAAATATCTGTATAAAAAGAGCCTGCAAACTTTTCATGAGAATAGATTTAGAGATCAGAAAAAATAAGCTATCTGTTCTAGCATGTTAATTCTCCACTAACCTCTTAATATTTTTTCCTCACTTAAAGCATCTATTTTTTCCCCTTACATTTATTTTTTCATTCAGCAGTCATATAATCAATTGCACATATTTTACACTATTTCCACACTAATTTGCTATATCATTTTTGTATCACATCTTTTATTCATCATACTGATTAGATTAAGAGATTCTTCTCATCTAGCTTGATAAATGCCTAGTCTTTTAGGGAGCCAACCCCTTCCACTGTTGTTGTTCTTAGCTAATATCTGAGGGTCAACAAAATTCCTCGGTACTTCAGTTCAGAAATGCCACATTTTTATGTGCCAGGAAAGTGTTTTAAAGCTTTCAGGCTCTCCAAAAGCACTGGATTGCTTCTTTCTAAAGAGTAATATCAGTGTAACTCCAGAAAGCAAAGGCTGCAAAACTGCAGAACACCAGCAGCAGCTTTTTAGTAGGTTTCAGATTTTCTTAAAATTGCTCCAAAAGTATCCGTTAAAATAAAATAAAAAAACCAACATATGCAATAACTTTCTCAAAGAATTTAACTTCCAGCAAAATAGCTTTTTCTTGAACAAAAATCCTCCATTAAGAACCAGCTTTCAGTATCCATTAGCACAGAAAAGGATTAAAAAAACTTCAAGTAATTGCAAATCTGAAAGTTTTTACTTGGCTATTTCAAGTAGTCTAGTACTTGCTTTCAGTATTACAGTTTAATTTTCTCCCTTCCTTATCAGCTTTGCTATGCAGAGGAGCATTTTTTCCATGGGAGGAGGAAGATTTGGTCTAAATATATATATACACATATATACATACACACATACACACGTACATAACTTTTTATACACAGATAATTTTGTATTGAAACAGCCATCTCTGCACATTGGACCATCTAGCATAAGGGTGAGTTACAGTTATTCACCCTGGTGTATTTTACACATACAGAGACAGTTTCTTGTGCCTCTATTCTCATCCTGTACCTCTTTATAAATAGTATATTTTAAACAATCAAATAAGTGGAAGATTAAGATTCATTATTAAAAAAAATGTAATTTCAGAGTTTATTGAAAGAACATTTCTGAAGAAGCATGCACATCCCTGTAGGCAACAGCTGGTGAAGGAAAAGGAACAGCTGGTGGTTGTCAACGGCTGGCAACAACAGCCACTGATGAGAGAGAGACTACATTTTTTGATAAAGAAGAAAAACACCTTGACTGCTTCTGAACACTGAAAACACTACACTGGCAAGGGGGCTAAAAGTGTTTGATTGCCTTAATGGGAACTCAGGCCATGCCTATCACGGGTAACAGAGCAAGAACTGTCCAAAAAACTAAAGGAACTCACCTGAATCCAAAACATAAACTAGTTTTGGTCTAAAGGCAGAATAGTTGTGTTAACACAGAACTGTGGCAGATGGACCATAGTACAAAGTCCATCTCTCATCCTAACTTTAAATATTATCCTAACTTTAAATATTTTACTATTATTCAAAACTTCCTAGAATTAAAAATAGATCACCTCAGAAGAAGCCCAAGAATTATTTACTAAGTTGGAAAACTGCTGAAAGAAGCATTTTTGCAATACATTTCTTTAATCAGAAACGATTTCATCATCATTTCTATCATCTAAAGGCTCCAGCCACAGTTTGTTGCTGGGTCTTCACCTTGTTATGACAAACAGAAAGATGTTCCAAGGCAAAGTACTAGAGACTCCTGGGCAATCCAAACACTGGCTTTGAATGTTTGGATTGCCCAAGCAGAAATATTTTAGTTAGGATCTGACAATATGAAATTATGAAGAAGGTCAGTTTTTCTTACTTGTTATGTGAAAGGCATCCAAATAATTTTACAACCCTAAAGCAGAACATAAATGGTTTGCTTGACACTTTTGCCTTTTTATTCATGCCTTTTCAGACAGAAGTATTTACAAACTTGACCGTAACCTTTAACTACTTAATCCAAAACTTGGATTATTCAATGAATAAACAACTAAAATTATTAATCCATTTAGTCTTCCTAATGTTAACTGTTGATATGAACAATATCTTTTGTACAGCATGAATACTAGCCTTCATTTTTACCATTACTTCTGCAAAGCCTCAAAAAGCATATGCTATCTACATTAAATGTCTAGAAGTGCAACAGATTTGAGCTTCAGACTGGTGTATGGGTCCCTCAGACAAATGATATTCAAATGTCTCCATCAGTAGCATAGAAAGGATTTCACAAATCACAAATCATTTATGGTTCAGAAGACAGTTTTAAGTGTTACAGGACTGAGTTTAGTCTCTAAATCAACAATTTGTTCTTTGCCAGGAACAAGCAGAGATAATGATGACTACCCATAAGGAAAGCATATTCTTAGTTACTGTGAAGAAAATGAACTCTAAAATCCTGTCTCAAGACTTGCCCAAGAAAAGGGGGAGGGAGGAAGCTCCAAGGAAGGGATGTCCAACTAAGGAGCTGTAATAATGCTGCCACTCTCTTTTTCTAGGCAAAAAAGAGGTAACTACACACATCAAAAGCAAAAGCAAAAGTTAATACAAAAATAAATAGTTTTACTGTCCCATCCACTTTACCTAGAGACCTCATAAGTTTTTCATTGGCATTCAAGAAGTATTGCCAACCCAAAAGTTTCCAGTTTCTCTCCCCTGGCCTTAATTCCATAGTCATTTATACTAATCTGTACACTGCCAACTAATCTGGCTGTTCACAGACAACAGTTTAGGAATGGGCACACTACCACATGCCAAATGGGCACTGCCAATGCTGAAAGAGCAAGAGTAGGGGTTTTGGTTGTTTTTTTGTTTGGTCGTTTGTGTTTGTTTTTTTTTTCCCCTGCCAGTGGCAATACTAGGTGTGTTGCTTGCTATACTGTGCTGCAGTACCCTTTGCTTACTTATCCTATGAAATCCTACACTATTTCATGGTAGGTTAAGGGACCATGGGTCTATATGCAAAGTCAGCCACAATTATACCAACAGCCTCCAACTCAGCCCCTGGCTCCAGGCATGCTCCTGATTCATACTGCAGCCAATGCCCATGTTCACCAACCTCCTCCCCCCCTGCATGCTGGTTTCTCTTTACAGAACATGCAGAGGAAGCCCAGATGTGCAGCCAAGAAATTCATAACACACCAAGTCACTGCTAATCTGGATAACCAGGGGACCAAGACCATTCACATAGGTACAGAGGCAGCAAGAAGAGCTTAGTCTAGAAACACCTCAAACAATCTGCAGAGGGTGGAAGGTGCGGGGAGAGAGTGAGAGGGGAGGATGCGGAACTATGAATAGCATGTGAAAGACTGATTTGTCTTATGATTTCACTTACCTTACCTCAAATATAAAACTGTAATCTGTAAGAAACAGAAGACCCATAAAGCATAAAGATGAAAAATTACCAAAAAGTGTTGCAGAGGTGAACGTGAGAACACTGCTGCACTCCACAGAACCTGCAAGTGTTACAGAAACCAGGAACAAAATACCAAAAAAAAAAGTTAAAAACCAGTGCAACTACTCTTAAATTCAGACCTGTCATCCTGAAAGCTGCCACACTGGAAGTCACACCCTAGTCAATTATCCATAGACTGAGAAGTTTACTTACCTGTACTGGAAAAAACTTTGTCTCCCCAAAAAATATTTAGTGTACTTGAAAACCTTAGTAAAAGGACTTCGGAGGTTGCAGGAGTATCACCCATTTCTATATAAAACCCAACTGGAAAAAGAAATAAGATGTAAATGGAAAGGATAAACATTCTAAGATTTAACTTTCCTTATTTCCATCATTTTACCCTCTCCAAAAACATTATAAATTAAGTTTACACAAAGCTCTGGCATTTTTTTATTCATATTCATTACAATGGGAAAAAAAACGTTTGAGAAACCACCTACTGATCTCAGCCATTCCTTTTTTTTTTTTTCCTTTTCCCTTAAAGACTCAATTTATACAGGTAATGCAGCATCCTAACCTTGATAATTCAAAGTGGCTTGGAATTGATCATTTCATTAAATAGCTAGAAGCCTTGCAAAGTAATACACAGGATACTTAATACAATATTTGGCAGTTATGTATAAAGTAATTTTCCACAGTTTTACCTGATTAAGTGTTCTTGTCCTGCAAGTAACACCACCAAAAATAAACATTCAGGATGTTCTTGAACTAGATCCTAAATCAAGAACAGACCCAATAGGAAAATACTCTTTATGAATTCAGGGTCCTATGAAAGGTGCAGAACAAGGTGGAAGATCATTTAAAAAAACTAGCAGAACCTGTTTATTAAAAAGTTAGTTTCTCTATAGCAGTCTCTGATGAACACTAATTTACAACCAAAAGTTACAGAAGCAAATTATGGAGTCAACCCATTGTCTCAGCACTGCTTTTCTGGTTTACTCTGCTCATTTTCGTGTTACTGAGAGGCAATTAACATTCAAATCCCACCAACCATAATTCTGAACACCACAATGAGCATGAGAGCAAAAGCATACCTTCACAATGTTTCTAAGTGTCCTTTATAACACATTTTAATGCACAGAAAATAATTCAATCTATCATTAACATGCTAAAACACCCAAGTTGTTAGTATTGTGGCAACTATGTCACCTTTTAAAACCTAATCTGCCAGCTAAACCTTTTTAAAAAACAAACGAAAAAAAAAAAATTACATCAACTTTCAATGGGATAAAACAAACAAATAAATAAAGATTAATCCCCAATGCATAAAGAAGCAATCTATTACTAATGGCAAAATTTCATTTTCTTCCCTTCCCTGGTTCAATTGCAAGTCACTTCTTTCAAAAATACTTCCAGATGTCTTTCAGAACAGAACACAATCATACATCTGGGCCCCTCTAAATCATCTGGGAATAAACCATCAGACCAAACACAGACAATAAAATCAGAGCACTCAAAACTCATTTAGCTCTGGCTGGAAAGCAGAAGCTCATTTTGTAGAAGACCTTTGACATCTGAAAATTTGTCTGCTCCAAATCAACCTAAAAAAAACAGTTGAATGATTTTCTCCATATGATTCCACAAAAAGTTCCACTGCAAAGTCTCAAAATTGCTATATTCTACTGTCATGTTTTGATAGTTTCAAAGTGACGCCATTATGTAATATGAAACTCACAGTTCATTGTATAATTACATTAAATAGTTACCATTGTGCAGTACTGCCTTAACAATATTAGAAAAGATATATAAATATGTTTAGGTTGTCTGGATATTTATGTATGCGTAATACATGTGCATATATATGTACATACATCCATAAATATATCTCCATATGTATCCATATAACTCCACAAAAATATGTTAATTTTGACAATATGGCACTTTCTGATGGAAAGTTGTTTCAATGATTTTTTTTTTTTTACGCAGTCCTTTTTATAATTTTGTGTTTCAGATATTCATCCCTCCCCTGAGTGCCTCCTCACTGTCCACTCAGCCTGCACGAATATTCACCTCTCTCTCTACTCTAGTGATAAGCTTAGTTCCCTAAAGGCCTATAGTAGGTAGGGTGTATTTATATCACCATTAAAACAGATAACTGGTTTTGCCATTAAGAGCCTCTTAGCCTTCTGTGCTGTTGTGCAGAAGAGGTTACGGTCCAGTTCCTAACAGGGAATCCACTCTGACAGAACCCTAGAGAAGCATTTGGGGTGCTGCACATGCAATCTTGCCAATGCTTTGCAGTAGAAAGTTGGGTGAATGAAGTCCTTCAGTAAGGTTTTAACTCAAGGTTACAGCTTAACTTAACTTCTGTTAAAGAAGTACATTAAGAAGAAATCTTAGCTTAAATTAATTCAACCTGAAAGCTCAATAGAGACATATTGACATTTGCAGCTAGATAAATCAAAGCAGGGAGGCTTTTGGTAGAAAGCAGTACTAATTAAGTAAGAAAGAAGAGCTCCAGAAATTTCTCTAACCTAGAAAACTTTCAAAACCAACGGTGGAGCAAACCAAAACACATTTCATATTAACAAACATCAACCAGTAAAAGTTCACTGTTTAACAGAATTGGTTTCCAAAAGTCAATTCTCTATCATTTCTTCATTCTCTTCCTCTGTTTCTTCTTCTGCTTCTCCCTTTCCAAGCAGTTTTTCACCTCCTTCACTTCCCTCCAGCCTTTTCTTTCTCATTTCCTGTTTTCTACCTCCTCTGCAATTCTCCTCCTGCATCAAGCCTTTCTTACATTAATCAGCTCAATGATATTAGCTTTCTTGCTGTAACTACACAGATACAGGATATCCATTGAAGGGCTACAATAAGCACAAATATGACAAAAATATAACAAGTCCTTCACATGCTATTAATTAAAAACCTCACTTCTCTAAGAACTTTGATGTCTGATATGCTCATGCTTATATTCAAATCTATGAGCTCAAACCACAGGAACATGGTTGAAGGCAGGAATGTTTTCCACTGGTGATCTCTCAACTCATTGTTGCTTCTTTATCTGTCATTGTTTTTGGCAAAGCCTCAGTTCCTTTTACTTCAGGACCTCCTATTTAGCTCCAGCTCTCTCAAAATTTAAATAAATCAAATTTTGGAGTTAAGCTCTTGAAATTATACTATAAAAATAATTCCAAGGACAAAAAAATTTCAGTGCTACATCAGAATATCACTGTGGTGTGTTTTTAAACATAGTACGTATCAACTATGAGGAAACCATTATTCTATATGTCGTGGTTTAACCCCAGCCAGCAACCAAGCACCACGCAGCCGCTCGCTCACTCCCCCACCGGTGGGATGGGGGAGAGAATCGGAAGGGCAAAAGGGGAAAACTCGTGGGTTGAGATAAGAACAGTTTAATAACTAAAGTAAAACAAAAATAGAACACTAGTAATAGCAATCATAACAATAAAAACAAGTAATAATAGTACAATAGCAATACAAAGCAAGCGATACACTGCACAACTGCTCACCACCCGCCTACCGATGCCCAGCACCTCCCCCAAGCAGCGATTTTTGCCCCCTGCCTGCCGGCCAACTCCCCCTGCTCATATACTGAGCATTATGTCATATGGTATGGAATAGCCCCTTGCCCAGTCTGGGTCAGCTGTCCTGGCTGTGCCCCCTCCCATCTTCTTGTGCACCTGGCAGAGCATGGGAAGCTGAAAAGTCCTTGACCAGTGTGAGCGCCACTTAGCAACTACTTAGCACTACTTAGCAAGAACCAAAACATCAGTGTATCATCGACATTGTTCTCATCCTAAACCCAAAACACAGCCCCATACCAGATACCAAGAAGAAAATTAACTCCATCCCAGCTGAAACCAGGACACTATACTATTCAGACATGGACTGAAAGTTTGATTTTGTACAGATACTAAATGTATGCTTTGGGCGTTTTTTGTTGTTGCTGTTACAAGATTACAGCATAAACAAACATTTTTGATATTTATATTTCAAATACTGCTTTTATGAATATTACATACCTCTTCAGTACAGATTAAGGAAGCTAGTGTCTAACATGAAATAGACTTCACCAAAAAAGGTCTCCACTATAGGAGCAGAGAATAAAGGAGGTTTGGCTTTCATTAAATTACAAATCAGTTACTAAGTACATGGTGCACAAAGGGTATGACTTCTAGTCCCCTAAAACTTCAGCATTAAAATAGCACTACATAAATTAATGTGATTAAGCCAAACTATAAAGAATATCAGAGTGAAAAAAAGTCATTAGTAGCACAAATAAATTGTTACATAGACGTTTAGACAGGTTTTCTGAAGAAGCTAGGAACAGCAAAAAAGTGATTACACTTATTATCACGTCTGGCTATTAAAATGACATTTTAATTAATAATAGTTATTTCAAGTCTATCTTGACTATAGAAATGAAAGATTCTTTCTCTTTAAAATCTTAAGTCCATTTCATACACTCAGATATTTTGGATTACATTGCTAACATGCTAATTCTCATTTCTTTAACATTTATCTACTGTGGATGTATGCTGAAAAGATCAGAAAACAGCATTAGTTAGCCCAGAACCCACAGTAGAAAAATTACATAATTCCACTACATGAACACATAAAGTTCACACTTTGTAAAAAGGGCAGACAGTCACAGGAGCAAGAGAGAAGGATTCTTAAAATCTGAGCCAAGCACTGTTTACTAATTTGAATTAACTAATTTCTGAAAGCATATTCCATCTTGTACTATGAAACAGCACCACTACTATAAGCTCTCAAGGCATGTCAACGTAAGAAGGGGAAGAAACCTCAAGAGCTCAGTTTATAAGGTGTGTAGAAGCATGGCTGAAATCAGACAAACTGCAAAGAATAACCAAGGCAAACCCCTGCAGGTGTTTGGAATGGCTATTTCCTTAGAAGACTTCTTTCTTTCCTCTAGTAAGAACTCTTTCATATCAACAATCATATCTTTTTTACTTACAGAGAAGTTTTGTTTTCTACTTACCTAACTTGGTCTATGACCAGTTACCTTTCTAATGGATCTTTCTGAGATATCAGCTCTAAGATGGGAACGGTTACATTATTTATATTTTTACATGACCATTACCACAGTTTGTATAGGTACTGCCAAAACAAATATAAACTTGCAACTCAAGTACCATTGCCTTGGTGTATCTGCAACAGAAAGAGAGGATTGTTCACATGCTTAGAAAGAGAGCAAGAACAAAATTTTAATATGTGAAAAGGATTTTGCTCCAGGTCAGCTGAATGGACCTTTCCAAGAAGTGAGAGCCACCCAGTAAAATAATCTGGAGTGGTTAACTGATGGATTTTCTATTTCTGCAATGACTTTCTGCACTGATAGCACCTTATTCAAAGCTCTTGGAACAGCTTCAAAACTACTTTTCACTGTTCTGAATTCAACAGGTCCGAATATAACTTTTACAGTTGCTTATTTTGTACAGCAGGTTTTGTTTGGAAAAGTTGAATTTATTTCATACACAATTACTAAATCTGGTAAGGCAAGCAATGGCTTTCTCTTGTAATATACAATAAAACTTCCAGTTTTTCAATAGCTGTTGTCAAAGGGACAGCAGAAAGTTTCTCTGAAAGATAGTAAACATTTAAGGAAGACTGGATCACTTGTTCACTGGATCAACAAAAAAGGCTTCTCTAGATCAAAGGTCTACTGAAAGTAGGTAAGCAGTAAATACAAGTTGAGGAAGCGATTCCTTCCCCCTCTGGTAACCATTGATGCTACTATTGCTTTAGCACACTGAGCAGGATAGATTGGACAACTTGATCCCCTAGGCCATGATATGCCATCCCCCAACAGAGGCACAGCTAGCATTAGTAGTATTGTTTCTCCTAAATACTAAATTCTGATTTCAGAGCATTGAATGTAAAGACTATAAGCAGGAAAAAAAAATAAAAATGTAATAAGCCACTTGTTAAGGGTGTTGCAAAAAAATCACTGAATCCTGTTGAGTCCAGGACCTGGACGATTCCTCCACCCCAACTGCTGAAGTTCAATATGACACAATCTCAGCCCAGGAGGCCTCTACTCTCCCTGTCCCATGGGTGTGGCTGCTCTTGTCCCCTCCACAGCCAGCAGCAGAACTGGACACTGATTCCAAAGAGACATGTTCAAACACACTCAAAATGAATGAAAATCCTTATTTTGCTTTCATTATTAAACTGTCTTTATCTCAGCCCACAAGTTTTCTCACTTTCACCCTTTCAATTCTCTTCCCCATCCCACTGCAGGGGAGCGAGTGAGCAGCTGTGTGGGGCTCAGCTGCCCCTACCAGGTTTAACCTACAACAGTCTCAAATATCAGCACAGAATCCATATCCATCTAATCCATATCCATCTAATATCCATTTTACAGACTCTGGGTGCCTTACGCAGTCACTGCTTCAGACCTTGAGACTTTCCAGATGCAGGTCTCCTTCTACTTGCCAGTGAGTCCAATTTGACACCTGCTATCACATTACATGAACATACACGCACAGAGAACTACAATTCACTAGGGAAACTTCAACCAGTTGTTGGCCATAGACCTACAGGCCTTGTCACCCATAGCCACTTCTCCAGTGCTAGATCTTTCTATCACACACATGTGCAGTCCCTTCAGTTGCTGGCATTTAGACCTTTCAGCACATGCACACAACACTTTACGTAGAAAAGCAACTAAGAATGGGATTTATTAAGAAGACAGGATAGACTGAAGTGATCAGGTGCTGGGCACTTTGTCGGCCAAATGTACTGACCAGCAGCTGCTTACATGTGACTGGCCCCTTTTATATCTTCTCTCCATTTTCTCATGCTTGTACATCAACACTGCTCCCCCCCCCCCCCCCCCCCCCTTCTCTTTCTCCACTGTGGTCTCCTCCCAAACAACCAACCTGCCCCTAACTACTATTTCCTCCCCAACAGTCCCAGTTTGGCTTCACCCATATTCAAATGTGGTATTTCTGACGCTATTACTTAGGTCACCTTGGTCTTCCATGGCAATACTGGTAAAGTTACCTACTGCTGTTCTTGCAAGATAGTGCTCCCACAAGGTCCCTTAACACTCCTCCTCCAACTATTTCCAATACTCAGCCGTTCCCTACATAACTAAAATCAAGCCATTCCTCGTGGCAGTACCTATGTCAGCTTCTCACTGTGTTATTTTTTTATGTTTAGCAGTCTCATGTCACATCCAATAGTTTCTCACAGTGCATTCATTTAGCTAACCCTCAAGGCCAGGGCCTAATCTTTTGCCTGCTTATGTTAGCAGTACATGTACACACACATGTGCCTTCAACTCTGTAAGCAAGCTGCTTTCAGTCAGCCTCCAAGAGAGGAGCTTTGAATGCAGCCACCCTGTGAGTTAGGAAGCTGGCTTTCTTTCACTCCTACAAGCTCCTTCATCAATGCTGAAAATCTAGGACTCTCCTAACAACAGTTACTCATACTCTTGATGGATGTAAATTACAGTGGATTGCTGCAGTCACTGCTGAGAGGTTGGAAAAGCTTTGCTAGTTGAGCACAGAGAAGCATAAAAATGAAATACAATGTTGCCTGCAAAGAGGAACAGTTGCTAGGGCACTGCTCTTCTGGCCTTGAGAGTTCTCCTACAAGTTGCTGCTCTGTTATAGAATTAGCTATCTGATCCCAGCAACAAGCCACAGAGGAAAAGTTTTGTGGTTTTGGTAAGGTCATGCTCCAGTATGCTAACAATAGGCTGAAGCCAGGAGACAATGAATATGTTTGAGAGATCCTCTTATATTGCCAAAACAGCATATGGACACTTTGATGCAAGTGAAAGTTCCATTACTTTTTGATTAATATTGCTGCCAAAATCACAAGTCTCTGGTCTGGCACAGAAATACAGCAATCAGTGTATTTGTCTCCTAAAATTAAATTAGAGTTTATTAGACAGGAAAAACAACAACTAGAAGCGGCTTAATTAGGAAAAGCAGAACGAAACTCAAGACTCAAAAAGACAGCAATGTCTACCATGCCAGGGCTTGCAAAGAGCTACTGTTGCTAAGCATGGCCTACATTATGTTCTATAAAATGTGACATCTGTTTTCTTCTCAGAAAGTAAATATCCATTAATAGATTAGTAAACTTTGTTTCCATTAAAGCTCAGGGAGGTCACCTTATGCAGTATATAGAATTTATTAGTTTGGGCTGGAGTCCAGCTACATCAAGTGCAGGACAGACAAATGACTGAATATCTATTGACTATGCCCCTGGAATCTTTACATGAAACTGAAACCCACAAGAAGAACTCAATTTCAATCCATCCAAATGAAATCATAACTTACTCAAACCACAGACTCTTGAGGAACTAATCTTCCAGCAAGCAGCATAAGTTGGGGTAGATCATACCTGGCTGCAGATAGGCCCGTTATCCTAATATCTATTGAGAATGTTTGTAATTGTTAATCCATTCCCAGGTGGATAAAGGTCTATGAATTAATCCACTAAAATCAGTTTCAGAGTATCAAAAATATTGTGGAGATCCTCATCAGGAGAAATAGCTTCCCATGAATCATCTATGATTTTGCAGATACAGAGATTTCCTGCAGGAAAGAAAAAAAATACACACAGAAGTCTCCAAGTAGATGTTCTTGCAGAGCTTCTCTTGTAAAAGGTGTTCTAAAAGCCATTAAGTGTGAAATAGAGGTGAGATATGGATACACATGATACCAATACACACATTTGGAAAATGAATGAGGAAAAAATATTGGTTCATCAGAAAATTCTTTTGGCACTTTGAATCTGACCTTGTATGTCAAACTTTAACTGCAAGAAGTTTTAATATAACTTAAGTTATAAATCTGCAGAACCCAAAAGTTATAATGAAAATGCCAAGCGATCTGTACTACAGCAGCAGCAAACATGGCTATAATCTTATTTTCCCTATGATTCAGAAATGAATCTAATTTCTTTTTCTTAATGTCATTCTACTCTGACCACTTAAAGCTTACTTACTAGATACAATATAGCCAGATACATTAAAAAGTTAACCAATTAAATAGAATAATCTTATCACTTTAACCCTCTTTCACTCTAACTGCACTTTTGTGAACTGACAAAATTTTAACTTTCCCAATGAAGCTTTTTGTATTTTCTTAAGCAGATGTTACCTCTTCTTAAAGACAGTCAGATTTCTTGAGGTCAAGAAAGGGACGATGACTGCACTTTCAAATACTGAGAATACAAATCAGTTGGAGAAGTGAGGTGAGTTGGACTCTAATTATTTTTTTTTCCAGAATTAAAATAGAAGGTAAGAAATCAGTGAAGGTTAGCCATTATTAGCATCAGTAATTAAATCACAGTGGTAGACATGATTTGAAAAGTAGTTTTGTTTTGAAAGCATATCCTTGCAGTTTATCTTGCTAGCACTGTAACAAAAACACCAAGGCAGATCCAACTGAGACTGTAAATTCCTGCAGAGTGGTGCTATCGTGGTTTAACCCCAGCCAGCAACTAAGCACCACACAGCCGCTCGCTCACTCCCCCCCAGTGGGATGGGGGAGAAAATTGGAAGAGTAAAAGTGAGAAAACTCATGGGTTGAGATAAAGACAGCTTAATAGGTACAGCAAAAGCCACGCGCACAAGCAAAGCAAAGCAAGGAATTCATTCACTACTTCCCATTGGCAGGTAGGTGTTCAGCCACCTCCAGGAAAGCAGGGCTCCATCACGCGTAACGGTTACTTGGGAAGACAAACGCCATCACTCAGAACGTCCCCTCCTTCCTCCTTCTTCCCCCAGCTTATATACTGAGCATGACATCATATGGTATGGCATAGCCCTTTGGCCAGTCTGGGTCAGCTGTCCTGGCTGTGCCCCCTCCCAGCTTCTTGTGCACCTGGCAGAGCATGGGAAGCTGAAAAGTCCTTGACTAGTGTAAGCACTACTTAGCAACAACTAAACAATCAGTGTGTTATCAACATTATTCTCATCCTAAATCCAAAACACAGCACTCTACCAGCTACTAAGAAGAAAACTAACTGTCCCAGCTGAAACCAGGACAGGTGCCCTGCCAAACTCTTCCTCGGTTTTCATCAGAATCACTCAGGGTGCACATGACCATTATTCACATTTGGAATCCACCTTCAGGTGGTCTGGAATCCCACATCTCACTGGGTGATTTACTGCTGATGCAGTAGTTCACAAAACATTTCTTCACCCATACAAAAAGTTTACCTTTCTTACACATTTCCCCTTCTTTGCACCTACATAGAGGTTTTCATACCACAAGAAGAAACAATAATTTTGATTTAATTTTCACTATGGATCAAATAACTTTTAAAACCAGCTCTGTGCCTCAGTCCTGCTGTTACTGAAACAGATTGTTTAATGAATTTTTGAATATTTTTTGCATGTGCAAAAAGTTTAGGTAATGGTGCTCACCATATCTGCCCATTTATTAAACAGCCTCCTCTGACACTAGAGCAAATGTCAATTTACACAGGCCATTTTTCTTCCTGGCAATTCTTATACTAATCTGCAATGTTTAACGTTTTACTTCCTACTATTTGAGAAACTAAAGACATTGTTTCCTACCACTCAGTGCTACAAAGTTTGGGTTGGTTTTTTTTGCTTGGTTGTTTTTTCCCCTGTAGATCATGCCTCTCCCTGCCCCGCCCTGCCCCCCCCCCCAAAAAAAAAAACCAAAAACCAAAAAAACAACCAAAACCAAAAATGTAAGGTTTAGCAGGATATTAAATTAGTGACATAGAATGAGATTTAGAGGACACATCCATACTTTCCTTTAACTACACTTTAGCTGCCGGAATTCTTTGTAACTAGTCTCAACTCCTCCAGGTTTGCTGGTACCATCAACAAAAAGGGGAAGCAGGTTACTATTCAGAATAGATGTAACTAATATCCCTTTTAAAACATTTCACTTTTGTAAGGAAAAGTAGATTAACCCTGAAGAGTGCTGTACTACCTTCATGATCCAAAGGGCAGCTAAATATGGGAAGCCAAAGAGATGAGTACTATTCTATTCTATAACTTGCACCTTTCCTGTGACCAGCCTAAACTATACAGAGCTTCAAATGTGGCCACTTTGTCAAACAGAAAGTGGAACTTGCTGGATATTTTTCCTCAGCTGTTGTTTTTATAAGCCTAAACACATTTGAATTCTGACCAAAAGTTCTAGTCAAAATATTATAAAATGACTGTTTATGAAAATTCAACAATTAATTTATATTTTCCATCAAAAACATAACTTTCTATATGCATTAGCTGATAAGTGCAAGATGCACTACTTCCTATAGCCAAATGCTGGTATAACCTCTGCTGAAGATTGACAGCAAGGAGCTGGGAGACTAAGTCCACCCAGACTGTGGGACTGCAGCAAGGTGCACACCACAGACTGAAAAGACTCAGAAGAAGATAACTTCATAGAATGAAAGGGGAACTAAACAAAGTAGCTGCCTGCATGGTGGCAGGGGCAGGCTTGCATTTTAAAAGACTTGTTTTTAAAGTTTGTCTTCCCCAGTTTGAGTTTTCTGTAGCAAACAAACAAACAAAAAGAAATATTCCAGTTTCTATCTGAATAAAAACTGGCTGAGTTTAAAAGTTTTTTAGTCATCTCTGGGACCTCACTGCAGAACTAGGTAGATCTCCTCCAATGTGTTGTTTAAATTGGGATCCCGTTGCAGTCACTGGGCAGGGGAGGGAGATCTGTTAGACTGATATCTGGTGCTATCCAGTAGGACTGCTCTTTAGAGTTGTCAGATTAAATGCTGGGCTCAGATTCTAAATAGAATTAAGTTCCTGACACTCTGCCTGGCCTTAAGGTCACTCACTTGTGTGTCAGGTCCTCGGCTGCAGGAAGAGGACAGCATCTTCATCTTCCTCAAAGGCACAGTAGAGTTACAAGGTACCACGAGAATGGGCAATGAAAGGAAAAAGAGGCAATATCAACTCTTCACAGAAACAATGGTGTTGCAAGGGTGATACCGTACAGAACCATAAGTTACTCATTATGCAGGCAAAGTATTCTCATTTGTACCTGACAACTCATAGCTGGCAATACAGGAACAAGAAAAAGCAAGGTTTGAGACTGACACTAGCTAGAAATGTGGCCTAGTTTCCAACTCTGTCCAGAGCCAAAGGTGACCACACTACAACACTTCTATCAGAGCATGCTTGTTATCACCAATTTCTCTCATGTGCCAAAAAGTTCCCTTCTCGCAAAGAAACCACACATTTTATATTCCCTTTTCAGAAAATGTGAAGACCTTGTTGATCTCTCACAGTCCAAAAGCTGCTTTAAAAATAAATAATCAATAATGCAGAAATTGCCAAGAAAAAAGAAATGCAAGCTTGGTATCAGAAAAGTAATGCTGCATTTCGTATGTTTCAGTGTTTTAATTTGTACACAAGGACTAACACAAAGAGAAGCAGGAAGCAGTTTGAGTCTCATTTCACAGAATTCTAGCAGAAAGCACTAAAAGATTAGGATATCTTAGATTATTTTAAAGGTTGTATCATCAAAAATATGTCTTAACTGAATTGTATCACTAGGACATAGTGTAAGCCAGTTTCATGTTATTTTTAGTCTGAATTTTTATTTTGCTAAATGTGTTCAACTGTTCCATTTTTAGCTCCAGGGTGTCTCTCAATGAACAGCAGAGCTATTAAACAAGATTTTAGCTTTCTCTGGCTCCTGTTTTCTCTCTTTGTAAGGGCACTAGAAATTTTTATCTGAGAACACTGCCAAATATTAGGCAAGACACCTAGAAGGATGGCACATGTAATCCCTCTACATAAACTACATGGGTTATACTTATCTGACACTGTTAAGGTCTGTTCTTCCCTTACCCAGATAACTGAATCTTCTAACCATGTCTAGTTTTATGATTTTTATTTTCCCTCAAGGCAAGGACTTTCTCTTTCATTTAAGTTTAAAAACAAAACAAAAAAGTAACCCGAACCCAACCCCACATCTACTCCAACTCCTTACACAAAAAACAATTTTAGGAAAACTGATTTTATAAAATCATGTGTAAGACTGTCAAAGATGAACACAAAAATAGACTTCAAAACTGTAGAAATGAAATTTTCTGAAAGTTCAATACTCAGGTGCAGATGAAACTGTCAAGAGATGTGAAAGCAACAAGATTTCTCCCCACCACCTGTAAACTACAGTGTCATGGTCACCTTGCCCAGAAGATGCTGGGAATGATAGCATCCACAACTGAAGAGAGATTAAAAAAAAAAAAAAAAAATCATTGCTCTGATACTTGCATAACAGTCAAACAAACAAAAATAATTCATGTTACTTTTTTGTCTAAAATACACAAGTGTTATAACTTCTACACACACACACAGAGTTTCTATTGTTGTATGTTTTTACAATCAGTGACAGCTTGGGCCATTTACAAAGGAACATACTATCCAATAAATCAAAAACACTGAATAACGTATGGTGACCTAACTCTTTAACTGAAGTCAACAAGAACATGGCTCCAGTCAGCCACTGCTACCCACTGTGCTACCCATGTGCTCTGTTCTGCAGCCACTTGGCAGATAGGAAGTGCCCCACAGCCAGGAGCTACTCACCACCTGGCTGCAGGGACAAGGAATTGGTCCAGGTTAAGACCCAGAGAGGAGCAAGGAAGGGCAGCAGCAGAAGACAGACTCTGGGCTTCGAGAAAGCATGCCTCAGCCTGCTTAGGGACTGGAAGGTTGGATTCTGTGCCGGGCTGTCCCAAAGGACAAAGAGGCCCTGAGGAGCCGGTCAACCTTCAAGAACAACCTCTTCAAAGCACACCAACTGACCTATCCCAAGGTGCAAGAAAACAGGAAACCACGGCATGAATTCACAAGCTGCACAGGAATTAGCAACAGTACTCAAGCACAAAATAGGAGCCCTGGAGGTGGTCTCCAAGGAGGAAATACAGCACCACTGTTCTGACTCACAAAGGTGGAATTAACAAGGCCACAGCTTGGCTCAACTTGAAAATGGCAGATGATACAACTGGCAACAAAAAGGGCTTCCTCAGGCATGTGAGTCACCAAGGAGACTAGAGAAAACATAGGCCTGCAGCAGAACAGGGTGGGTAGCCCAGTGGTGAAGGACACAACAGTGAAGGTGGGCACTCAGAGCCTTCCTTGTCTCAGTCATCATGGACCAGCTCTGCTCTCTCACCTCCACATGTAGTGGAGAGCTTCAGGGAGGCAGGTTAAGCCCACAGAAGAGAACTCTGACATGTACTTACTGCCCAGGATATATCTGAGGATGCTGACACAGCTGGCTGATGTCATGTCTGAAAAGCTGCCCCATTCACAACAAAAACAACATCCTCGATGACTGGAAACAAGTTCCTTGCCTATCTTCAGAAAGGAGAAGGAAGAATCACCAGCAAACTACAGGCCAGTGAGATGCACCTCAGTCCCCAGGAGGAAAATGAAGCAAAGCCTCCTGACAAGGCACTTCCAGGCACACAAAAAATAAGGAGCTAACGGGAAACAGCCAGCACAGGCTTACCAAAAACAAACCCTGTGCCTGCTTACCTTTTTTGCTGTCTATGATGATAGGCCTGATACTATGCATAGGAAGAGAACAGTGAATGTTGCTTACCTTAACTTGAGCAAGGCTTTCAAAGCAGTGTTCCACAGTAGCCTCATATCCACATCATGGAAATACAGACTGGATGGATGGGCTACAAAACAGAGGAAAGTCTTGCTAGATCAACAGCCAGTGACTCAGTCAAAATGACAATCAGGTTTTCCTCAGGGTCAATAATGGGACAGATACTGTTTAATTCCTCTGTCAGTGACCTGGCCAAAGGGATGAAATAAGCCCTCATTAGGTTTGTAGATGGTATCAGATTAGGGGAGCAATCGGTAGACTGGAGGGGAGAGCTGCTCTTCAGAAGGAACTCAAGCTGCAGAAATGAACCAAGAAGAACCTCATGAAGTTCAAAGGCAAAGACCTGGACCTAGGATCAGAATAACCCCATGAATTAGTATAAACTGGGGACAAATCATCTAGTCAGCAGCTTTCCACAAAACAACCTGTCCCAATGTCCTGTCAAACATGACTTTGTAACTCCCTCATCCAGCAACAAAGATTAACCATACAAAGGGCAGCATGAGCAAAACCATGGATAGCAGGTTGAGGGAACTACTACTCTCCTCTGTTTAGGACTTACGAAACTGTATCTGCAATAGTGTTCATTTGTGGGCCCCCAGTACAATAGAAATGTTGACTAACTGAAGAGAATTTGGAGAAGGATCACATAGATTGTCAGGTCTGGATACTAAGCAGGAATATGGGTTTTGTTTAGCCTAGAGAACAGAAGGCATAGAATGTATGTGTGCCAGCATTTGTGCACATGAAACATAACTGCAGTCTTTAACTGCAGAAAAGATGTGGTTGAAGGGGGCAGAAGAAAGCGACAAGGGTCACAAGCAGCAACAAGCGGCATTCCAATCGGACACGAAGTACAGCATTGACCCAAAAATACTCACTAGGTCTGTTCACTTAAGACAGCTGCTGAGTCTACAGAGTTGTCCGTGCCGTAAGTTTGACATCAAGACCTATGGCAAGGAATTAGCTTTTTAACTACTACTTATCATAACACATTAGATGATGTAAGCCAGGATTTAAGTCCTACATAGTTTGAATAAAGCACCAGACAAATTTCTCTCAGCCCTTAGTCTCAACAGAACAGCAGGATGGGGGTGGGGGTGGAGGGTGTGGAGGAAAGGAATAAGATGAAAAGGCTCATCGTCAAGGTAAAGATGAGAAGATCACTTACCAATTACTGTCACAGGCAAAACAGACTTGACCTGGGGAAAATTAATCTAATTTATTGCCAATTAAAATAGGTTTGGATGGTGAAAAACAAAGACAAGAACTAAACCACCATCCCCACCTCCCCCTTCTTCCCAGATTCAACTTCACTCTTTCATTCCCGACTCTTCTACCTCCTCCCTGAGTGGTGCAGAGGGATGGGGAATGGGGGGCTGCGGTCAGTCCACAACAGCTCCTCTCTGCAGCGCCTTCATCCTCACATCTTTCCCCGGCTCCAGTGTGGGGCCTTCTATGGGCTGCAGTCTTTCAGGATAAACCTGCTCCAGTGTGGGCCCTCCACAGGCCGCAGTTTCTTCAGGGAATATCCACTGGCTCCAGCATGGGGTTCTCCACAGGCTGCAGTGTGGATATACTTATAAAAGTATCTTATACATTTATGAAAATATGTTGTTTAAGTCTTAGTTTCTTTGAGGAGATTAAGCTAATGGTGCAGGTACACCTACTGTGCTGTCAGAAAACTTGTGACTATTAGGTTTGTTTTCCTTGAATGAGATTTAGAATCTGAACTGCATTTTTGTGTATTCAGGCTGTCTGTGGAAGTTCAATGTAAGACTAAGGCACTGATGATCAACTCCAGATTCAATACACTTGCACCAGTGGAACATAACATGAAAAGAATTGCCTACGTCAAATTCTTTGTTCCAAAATCTGTAATAAAGATCTGCTAAAATACCAATGAAAAGTTCAGAAAAAAAAAATGCTATCTTCAAATGGGATATGAATATTTTCTCCATAGCTCAATGGCACGTAAGATGATACATAACAACTCTCCCCTAAATACACTGATCTGTGCAATAGCATGGTGCACCTACAGGAAGAGTATATTATTGAGTCCACTGAATGAGAACACCTTTCCTGCTTATCAAATGTGAAAACATGGATTCAAAATAGTTGTTGTACATAAAAAGGAGCAGTGATACAAAGTTAACAAAGGAAGTAAACAGGCAGATAATTTGTTCTGACACCCAATACTGATGTCAATGACATATCAGAGAAGGTCCTACCTCTCAGACACTACTGAAATTTGCAGAATCTGGGTGAATTTTCTGTCTCAGTACATGCTTCACTTAACTATGGTAGGATCATTCATATTTACGCATATGCTTATATATTTTGAATAAGTCTAGACAGCATGTTAAAAATAAAAAAGGATTCAAAACTTCTCTCTGACCTGAAAATCCTAGGTAAAACTCACTTAAAATGATATAGAAATCTCTCTGAAATTAATCTGATTTATGACAAACTTGAACTAGCTTTTTACAGACAACTATGTCATAAAATCAAAACAATAAATAAGATGCCAATTAAAATAATTATTGTAACAATTAGCTAGTATTGCTTTACTGTGTAGTGCATTATTTAGAAACAGGATTGAATCAGACTTCAATGGTGTATTTAGTCAAAGTGAGTCATGAAGTAGTGTCAGCAGTAATGCAATGGAAAATTAATGTATGAACTTGAGCTTGTGCTTGTAGGTTTTGGGGGTTATTTTTTCCAAACAATTTTAGCCCACAGCATTCTCATCCTTAAAACAAAAAAGGAATAGTAGGAACAGTACAAGTAATTTCTTTCATATTTGGAAGAAGTCTACTATTAGCAGATATGACTTATTGATTCAGCTAAGATGAAAGTAAGATGATAAAGGAAGAAACAATGAATTTAAAAATGGGAAGTCAGGTATATTAATCAATATTTCTTTCTTCAGCATTAAGAGATCAAATTATTCAGAAGGCAGACTCAAAATCCACGAGTAGCACTTAAAAATATGCTTTTATATAATCTACATGAATGTGGTAAGATCATCCTATTTATAACAACAAGTAGTTAATAGCATAATAAAAGCAAGCAAACAAACAAAAAAAGAGCTAAAACAAATACATCACCTTCAGTTACAGTCTCAGGAGAGTGTCTGGTGTTTCACTTTGACATTGGGCTGAGACATCAGCTTCTCCACTTTAACACGATGGTACCTGAGTGGTTATATGTATAGCTTGTTTTGAGGCTCATCTTCCTCTCTACAGGCAAAATACTTAACTCCACAATATCCTTCCAGAAGTACTGGAAAAACAGTCAATGATTTTAAAGTTTTTTTTTCTGTTTGCTTTTTTAAGCCTCAAGTCAATTTGGCATGACAATCTCATTAGTCTAGCCCAAAGATACTAGATATTACAATATTGATGCTGTTTTAACCACTATTTTTAAGACAAAAGCACAACAGCCTAGGCTTATCCCTATCTAATCAACTGCATGGCCCAGCATGCTCAGCTTAGGAATCCTGGGGTCTCAGATTTTAAAGGCAGGAATCACTCAACTTCAGAGAGCAATTCAGCTTTCAGGAGTCACTTCAGAAGCGTCTACCTCAGTCTCCCTCTGCATTAGCTGACCAAGAAATAAGGAATGAATTAGCAGTGGCAGAGCATTCTGATCTCAGGCCAGTGTGCTGGGTCTGGCTGGGATGGAGTTAGTTTTCTTCATAACAGCCTGTATGGTGTTGTATTTTGGATCTGTGACAAAATCAGCATTGATAACACACCAGTGTTTTGGCTAGCAGTGCGTGCACAGTGTCAAAGGTTATTTCCCTCTCCCCCTTCCCACTATGCCTGCCCAGCAGGGAGGCTGGAAGAGCTGAAGAAGTTAGCAGGGAACATAACCAGGACAGCTGACCCAAACTGACCAATACCATATGACTTCCATAACACATGACAACGTGTTCAGCAATTAAATCTTAGGGGAAGGAGGAAGATGCAGGAACGTATACAGTTACGGCATTTGTCTTCCCAAATAAACGTTATGCATGCTGAGGCCCTGCCAAGAAGTGGCTGGACATCTGCCTGCCAATGGGAGGTATTTAATAAACTCCTTATTTTGCTTTGCTTGTACACACACCTTTACTTCACCTATTAAACTGTCGTTATCTCAACCCCTGAATTTTCTTGCTTTTGCCTTTCCAATTCTCTCCCCATCCCACTGACAGGGAGGGAGCAAGTGACTGGTCGGGCTCTCAGCTGCTGACCAGGGTCAACCCACCACAGCCAGGCAAACAATTCTCTGGAGGATCCTCTCTACCGAGGCATCTAATTTGAGAGCTCAATGGAACAAATCTCAAAGCATCACATGTATGAAGTGGTGGCAAGTCCCAAGACTTCAAATTACTGTCATCTATTTTCTCTCAGAATACTGCACTCATTCAAATCTACAGCAGTCTTGCTGACCTTAAAAAAAACCCACACAACATTGCATATCTGGAAAGCTACAATACAGCCATGGTTTTATTTCTCTAGAAAACATTAAAAGCAAAGAAATAGAGTAAGTGATGGCAGCCTAAAAGAAAAATTCCAAGTCAGGCCTTGAGGAGTACGAATGAGGTTTGCACTATTCTAACTAGTCAACATCTCACAGGTTCTTGCATAGTCCAAACTGGCCATACCAAAGCCTTTCAAAAGGCATTGCTTTACCACAATTGTGAGTAAAGGCTCTAAAAGTTATTTTTCCTCTGTATGTTGACTGAAGAATGTATGTGCTTTATTAAGTAATAGGACACTGCACATTTCCTTGCTCTCTCATGTGTCCATGTAAATAATGGGGTTTTTTATTCATACTTTCCTTGAATCCATCTATAAACATTGTTTTCTTAATGCTAAAAAAAACCTCACCAAGTGACTAAGGCTTAGGAGTTGTTCTGCCAGTTTTACAAATTTCATTGGCACTTTGGAAGTTGTGATCTTAATAAAAAAATGACAGCAACATACTTTGATTAGATGATGGTTTCTATGCCTTTATTATTTCCACTTTATTTTACCAATATCTATGCAGATGAAATGTAAAATACTGAATGAAAGACAGAGATTTTTCCCTCTTTTCCAGTTATTGATCAAGAAGTTATGACTGACTAATTGCTGGCATCTTATTTAGAAGTTTGAAGAATTGAAATAGCTCTGCACATCCTCCGTACTCCATCCTTCAAAAGAAGTTAGCAAATATCTTCTTCTCAGCCCTCCCTCACTCAAAGTAGGTTTAGTATATAAAATATTAAAAAGTGACTCAGACTATTTAAAAAAAAGTTAAAAATCAGTGTTTTTCATAGTCTGTATTCTCTTTTACATAAATACAAGCTTCATTGTCATTTCCTAAAAAAAACCCAAACACACACAAAAAAACCCTACCACATTTGAGGATACTACTGTTTCATTTTTCTACACAGAGTCAAATTCTAATCGCCTTCATTAGAGAAGAGCTATTTTACTTAATGAGAAGCTCCACTGCCTTCAGAGGAAGTACTAATGGAGCTCACTGAAAATACCAAAACCTGGCTCTTAAATCTGCAAAGGGAAAATAAAATGTACAGAATTCTGTGAAACTGTGACGAAGAACACTCAACGGACAAACATGGAGCAACAGAGCCTGCCTGTCCACTACCTGTATCTACCTAAAGCAGAAACTTGCAGTGAAAAATTATAGGAGGCTTAATTTAAAGGGATGTGGCTTCTCTAGGCACAAAGATGTGATTTTAACCTCCAAGAGCATTACAATTTAGTCCAGAATTAAAAAGACGTGTTTTGTCATCCAGCTCACAAGTGAGTGAATGCACACACCATAGCAAGAAGTATAAAAAACCCCACAGAATAAGAACATTAAGATAATTTCACTACAAGAGTTTTGAATAACTGATAATGCATCACATGCCGTGATACCGCTTTCTGACTCTTGTGGGAAAATGATTGCTCTTTTAAGAATAGGTAGTTCTTTTTCACTAATCACATCCTGCAGTTATTCTCTGTACAATATGCAAGCCAGAACTGTAAAAAGCTTTTCACACCTTTTGCTTCTGTAGCATTTTGGAATGTATGCTGTACTATCTACAGCAACCAGCTGTGCTCACATTGGATATCCTCGGTTAAGCAGGATCAGATTTTGGCAGTACTATTATTAGCTGCAAGTATTTGTTTATTTCCTTAGTGCCAATTATGCCCTGTTGGGACTGCCAATGACATACAGTGATTCACGAGGTAGATTTAATAAACAAGCTTATATCAGTGACAAATAGTCCATCAGGATGTGAGAAAGCACTGTATTTAAGATTTTCTTATTTTTCGAGATGTTACAGTTATCTTCCGGACAAGAGCAATCTTAGTTTTTAGACATTTGAGCCTCCAACTGACTTTCAGATTAGCTGTGGATGTGGAATAGTTATTGAAGAGCAGTCCCCAAATTCCACCAAACAGTTCTTCATTTAAAATCGAAGGAGTATTCCTGCTTCTTGTCCAGCGTGGTTAAGTCTTTCAGCTTACTGACTCAGAACTTGATACAAAAAATACTTTTTCCTTTTGTATCTCTGAGATAGAAGTGCTAGCGGCAACATTAGGAGTTTTGCCTTCACAAAGCTCAGCCATATAGACAGCTGGACCTAAAATTGAAGTTAGCCAAGAAACAAGCACAAAAGTCCACTGTTCTGTAATATACTGGAATAAGCCTGGTGATCTGTATAGGAATAAGAACAGGCGATTCAGACAAATCACTGCAAACTGGTAATAGCAGCAAGTATTAAATTCAATCTCAAAGACTTGCAGTTTTCACTTCAGAGAAGAGTAGAAGTACTAGGACAGTACTGAAAGAGCCATCCTTTGGCTTCAGATAATTCCATACCAGGAAACTTGGGGAAAAAAAAAGAGAAAATAAGACTGGTTGATCTCGAAGCCGATTGAGTGCTTAAATAGTACTGAAACTTGTCTTTTCACCATAAAACCATAACTTCCTCAACAGGACAGGATGCTCACTGCTCTAAACACAGTTGGTAACGGGCATTTTAATTGCCAAATATTAAAGATTTGTCAAGCATATTATGACTGCATTCAACACTCTCTCTGGCCACAGACTCAAGTTAGAAATCTCAAGATCTGTTTTTCTTCCTGAGACTAGCAATACAGAGCCTGGGATTCGCTTAGTCCCTATGTTTTAGCATTAAATAAAAAAAAATAAAATAAAATAAAAAAATCCTGATACGAAGTTTGTAACTTGAACAAAGCCCATCTACCAAGTAAAAAAGAAAAACCAAAACCAAACAAACCAAAAAAACCCAACAAAACCACAAAACCACAACCTGGAACTTTTGATTACACTATTTGAGGAAACCTCCTAATTATGATTCAAGAGACAGACACGGTGGAAGCAATGGCAATGACAAAAAAAAAAAAAAAGTCAAAAAATCTAGGGTCACACTAGATAACTGCTGAGAGTTCAGTCTCTCTTCCAAAGAAAGAGTTTTGCTGGGAGTATATAGGTCTATCATTCTCACCACAGTATAAACCTTGATCAGAGCAATCAGAATGACAATTCTGAACCAATAAAACAAAAGAGAATTAGGTGAGTAATTGCTATTAACAATCTGTGCCTAAATTATTCTCTCTCTATTTGAAAAAAAAAAAAACAACACTAAAAATAAAACAAAACAAAACAAAAAACAAACAAAAAACAAAAAAACCCAACCCAAAACCAAAACCAACTTAAGCCTGAACAAACACTACATGCCATTAACTGTGGCAGTACCATGGTTCTCCAGCTGGAGAAATTTTCTTGTCCTGATGAGCTTCTTAACCCCCATTAAAAAGTACTGAAGCTAATAATAATCTAGTAAGGAAAAAAAAACCTAAACAATGTTCTCCGAGATACAATCAAAAAATAAATGGTCAGTGATGAAAGGAACTACACGGAACACAAAGGTTCCAATGTTGCATCTAAATCTGCATCATGTTTTCCCCTTGATTTAAAGAAAAATTTAAAAATGCTTAAAAAAGGAGCTCAAACTGTCACTCACCATAAAACAGAGTAAAAATCTTTTTCTTACTTTGTTTACATTTATATACTTACAGGAAAGGGAAAGCTCTAAAAAAATTCTATTTTGGGGAGATTATCTGTTTCGTAAAATATCATCTGCACTGGATATTTATTCAATCCTTTCATAAGAAGAGATTTGGCAGCTGAATATTATGTATTACAGACTTCTTCCACACCATCTGTTATCTGTATCAAATCAGAAAGCATTTCTGCATTACTTTTTGTGCAGGACTGTGGGTACAATTCGGAACATTTCAAAAAAGCATTTGCTGTTTGTTTGAGGAGAAATAGTGGCAGTGGCCATTCAGTTCTGGGGCTTCGGTCTCCCCACTTGCTAGTACCCGGCTGTGGCAGCCTTCAGGTTTTGCAGACACACTCCTCTTGCTGGTACCCACATCACCTCTTGTTATCTACATACCTCCCTCACCCCACAATAGTTGGCCCAGACCTATGGTTTTCTCAGAAGCTGACTGTCAATCTGCCCCAGAAGGTGAAAGGACCACCTGGCCAACCAAGCAGCTGACTCTCAGGCTGCTGGTCTGTCCACTGTCTGGCCCCCAAACCTACTGTCTCTCCAGTACCTCACTGCCAGACCTCTTATCCTATTCAGCAGCTAATTTGGCTTGAAATTAGCTGGTGAAGTACACATACATGCAACACTGTAGTTCCGTAGGGAAACATTCACACTCTTTCAAGTTACTGGCCTTAGACCTCAACACACAAACACAAACAACAGACAGGACTCTCACTGAGGAAAACAGAAATAACATTTAACATGCAGATATGAGACTAGTGGTCAGATGCAGTGCTTAGCCAGACAAACTTATTAACCAGAAGTCTGTTTACACTGAACTCCTTTCTCCTCCCTGCCCTGCCACCTCTTTTCTCTCTGTTTTCCCATGCTTGTTCCCCCAGTTCACCCTGATTCCTCCCTTTCTCCACCATTGGTCCTTCTCTAAACACCTCATATTAAGTCTCTCACAGTCCTACAATCCCCTTAAAACTTTCTATAATACTTATTGCACAAACCCAAAACGGCTTTCCTTCTGCATACCATCATGAGTCCCATATCCCTTTAGGCATTTAAACACCATTTAGTCTTCAAGGACGTCTGGGATCAACTCCCTTCCCTCCCCCTAGGACCCATCTTAGTGGGTTTCACACCCAGGACAACAGGCCAGTTCTCCTTTGAGAACCCTACAAGTAGCAGAGTAAGGGTGCTCTGCTTGCACTCATTAAGATACAACACTCCTCCACTTATTGCTTATTTGCATTTTTGGTGATTAGTCTTTAATCATATTACCTATTAATTATTAGCTTTTATTCTCCTAGAAATCAAGTTGAATAAATTGTGCTCTTCTTTCTAAGACTGACAGCAAATTAATTGTTTTACATTTCCTTCTCTTTCGCTCTTCCCCACAATCATATCTCATTGATTCTTAACACTGATGGTCCCATTTGATTTATAATTAGACAATGTTGTTCAATATTAAATCTCTTCTAAAGCTAAGTGATTTTTATTCTGCAAGTCAAAGCCCATAGGCTGTTTTTATACCTCCTGGTCCTTCTAAGTGAGACTTTGAAGGCATAATGCCAGCTGGATTGATCCCTAGAGCTTGACAATGAAGTAATAAGAAACTTAGTCTGGTTTGGTAGTTCATGCTAACTTCCTTGAATTTTGAGTTCTTTAGAAGCCACAAAATTAAACTAATTTCATAGCAATTCAGAGAACTTTCAACAACACTACACTGAACAGAAGTAGTTTTCCAATCTGCAGTTTAAAAGAGAAAATTTCATTCTTTGAAAGCAATGCAAATACTTTCAACAAATTCTGTGGTACTTGTATAAAATGAATATATGAATGATAGCTTAAGAATTTGACTAAATACACTGTTTTCTCATGAAAAGCAGTCTACAGGTTCCTGTTGCATGTTTGTTTCTCCTGCAACTTGAAAGGTACCTGGATACTATAGGCTGGCAGCAGATTCAGATATAATAGAAAGCCTTATGATGACTTAAAAAACAGGAATTACAATTATGAGAAGCTGTCTTGTGCTACAGAGATGTCTGTAACTAAGGTTGCTGTTGGGGATCTAACACTGCTTCAGAAGGGATTTTCTTTTAACAACACTATTTTACCCCCACATGGATTCTGTCTTACAAATACTATTAGGTTTTTTCTGTCTACTGCCTTAGAAATACATAATCCTTTTCATATGAGATTTCATACCCTGCAGTAGTATGTCTATTTTCTTTTTGTTGCCCAGCTCCCTACTTTTGTGCACACACTTCAATTATTTCTCTGGCCTTGACTAGCTTGCAAATTGGACTGCCCTTTTATTATCTGTATATGAAGCCAAGATTACAATACAACTGGGCTTCATTTTGACCAAATATATTTCAGTCCATTATGCTGTAAGAATAAGGAAACTTTTTGTTCTCTCTGCATCCAAGCTCTCATACTCTTTTAGTCTCACAGCTGCTCCTTCTCATGTTCCTAAGACGGCTACTTCTTATTAACAATTTCAATTTCAAACAGGTTTCCTCAGTGATTCTTCAGTTCTGTTATTTAAAAACAAACAACCAAAACCCATAACAGACATGCACCTAAGTGCTATAACATGAGAATTCAAGCCCTCTTCCTCCTTTACCTTAAGCTAAATAAAAAATGAGGGTGCAGGTCAGGGAAGACTAAATCTTGGATGCAGTTTTGAAAACATTCTTAGTTTCTTTTTCTCCATCAGAAGGAGGAAAGAATATTTATCATATATACGTTAATATAGATGAAGACTAGCTGCCCTTTGGAGACATGTTTTGGACTTTGCTTTCATAATTCAATATAGTCTCATACTGATGTTTATGTAAGTCCAGTGACAATTCATCATTTAGATATCAGCATGATTAAGAGTACCACAAGATGTGTCTGCTTTCAGTATAAATTGAAAATTCCTAGGTTTTTTTGTCTGTTTAGAGCATTAAGAAAAAGTATACATTTGCATCAGATAATTTATCTTAACTTCCCAACATAATTCCTGAAGAAACTTTTTTTTTCTAGCATTCAAGCTGAAAAGTCTTCCTTCCAGTCCTAAGAAATGCAAATACTTCCCAGAAGACCTAACTGAGCTTTTTCCTCTATCAGTTATGATTGGCATAGTGGGATCTAATGGTTTCTTCTCTTTGTCTGATTCCCTGCTGGTTGTTCCAATCAGCCATCCTGGCTCCAGCTATAACATGTCTAGATGATTTAGCCCTTCATTAAGTCACATCACCTCCCTGGCATAACCACAGTTTTCAACAGAAAAATACAAGTTTCAATGTAAGCTCTTACTCTGTAACATGATGACTGTAATGCTTTCCAGCTTTCCAGACAGCATGAAAGCCAGAAAACATTTGCCAGAAAACAAGACAGTTCTCTCCTTCCTAGTTCACTCTCCTGCTGACGTTCTTGGTTCCTGGATCTCCACTCTCTATATTAAGACTGGAGTTCTACTCTTCATTCAACCCAAAAAACCACGATAAACTAACTGAAGCCTGTATTTCAAAAACTGAAGCCAATTGTTAAAAAATTAAGTAGCCATTCTGCCCACTTTAATCTTTGATTTTCGCAAAGTTTATAACACTCTAAAAATCGTGTTTGGATCTCAAGCCATCTTAAACTCACCACTCAAAGCTTAAGATCAAAGAGTAGAACTTGTAGGAAGGACTGAATTCTCAGATCTGGTAGTATATTTAACCCAAATGGTAAAACCTTAGTACATGTATTAGATTAGCTAATGACTTCAGTGGATCCAGGATTCTGCCCAGAAACTTCAACATTCACAAAATACAGATCAGTAAATACCGCAATAAATAAATCCTGTATACACATGTGTGGGCATAAAGCGTAATAATTTAAGAGAACTGATGTCTTCAGAATTCCTATGTTTTGACTGCCGTTCTTCCCCTACAATGGGAAAGCCATATTAGACAAGGCTTAAGTACTTCATTACTATTACTTTCAGTAAGTGTGACACTGACCAGTCAAATTGTTAACAATGAATGCCAAATCACAGGCTAAGAGATATTATAATGAAAATGTTCAAAACCAAGACAGCATTCTCTGGAACAAACCTTGCACAAACCTCCTTGGAATAGCAGAAAAAGATGGAAGGGAAAAAAGTCCAAAAACCTATTTCTTAAATCTACCTCTTATAAGCTATATTATCTAACTTACATATTCATATACTTTACAACACATTAAGTGCCTTTCACCACTGAATAATCAGCTCACTCATATCCAAATAATTTCTATTTGTAGCATTATGATCACATAATCTTAGACATATGTTATTAAAATTCCATAGGTTGACAATAACTTCATATCAAAATAACCAAACCTCACAAATGAGGTATCAAAACTTTCTCAGTATAGAGAAATAATATACTATTATGAACTTCTGGAAACACTTCAATCTAATAAACTAGCATATAAAGGTTTTTTTACTGCTAAAGGCACATTTTTTCCCCACTTCCTGGATACCCGAAAATGACTTCCAACCATACACAGAACACAGAAGCCTACTTCCTTCCAACTTTCACCATAATGATTACTTTAATAAAAATATTTTTTTTTTAAATATTTTGCTGTCACAGAACTGACATATAGCATCTTAAGACTATCTTGTGAAATGTACGGTCCCACTAGCTATACTAGCATACACTTGTATGTAATGGACTTCTTGACAGTGATGTCTTCTATAAACCTCAATATCCAATCAAGTTTTAACTTTGCGTACATAATATGAAAGCTTCATGAACAAGCAAAACTCAGATGTTATCCCAAAAAACGAAACAGTAGAATTACATATGAAGTAATCTGTAGTTTCTCAGGGCAAAGAACAAGCTCCACAAACTACCTAGCCCATAAAAAGAAATGCAGTTTGTAGTCATTAGTTAGTTTGATACCTGTTTGCTAAAGACCAATTATTACCTGCATGCTAATGGGTATCAGGTCTTTTAGATTTCACTTTTGTGACTGACTGCAAGGATGATCTACAGCTTCTAGGACAGAGTTTGTAACAGATAACAGTGCTCTAAAAAACAGGATCAACCTTGCCATATTTCTGGGAAGAGCTAAGTCAACTGGAAGGAAAATCATTACAGATATTAAGTAAGCAACTTGCTAGTCTGAAGTCCTTAATCATCTAGAAATAAAATAAAATAAAAAAAAACAAAACCAAACATAGCCATTGTGCACTATAAGAAAATGCTGATGATAATTGATTTTTTTGGGTAGACAGAACAAATTCCTGGTAATCTCCTGAGCAGTAGGCTCACCCCTCTAGTCCTATGGCTAACAGGACTCATATGACAGTTACCTTTTCCATATACATCAGTCCCGGCACTCACATGTCATTTGTAAATCTGTGGATTTCAGGTTTGTTTTTATAGAAAATTCTTTCTCACAGTATTTTTAAGTGAACAATGGGGAAGCCTGGCTGGTTCTTGTATCATAATTGCAGAAATGACCTAGCTTCTTTACAGGGTATCTTGTTCAGCTCACAGCTGAGCACAAGAACAGGAAAATAAGTTGTTACAACAGTAGTTTTCTTTCAAAGCTTGTAGTGGGAATGTTGTGTGGCTGGAATACAAATTACTGTTTGGAGACCACCAGAATGGTTCTGTATAGCTGGTTAAATGAAGAAGTGGACATTTTCTGCTTAAAGACAGTGAGACAAATCCCATCCCAGACACAGAAGTACAATTTCAGAGCATAGTATAATTATTCTTCTTTTTCCCTAATGAAAAAAACAGACTAATAATAAATGGAGTTCTTGAAATAATTATTTTGATATCTTATTTTCTGATTTTTAATCAATTTCCAGAAACATTCCCTTTCCTAAGTCAGCTCACAAAAGCCTGAGCAAAATTCAGTGACTGCAGAATGAGGACGGTGTGCTTGAATATTCTACTCTTTCCAATTAAAAATTTAGTTTTAAAGACTTCCTACTTTCTTTCCTTTTATCACCTTTTAAGCAACACACTTAGGATCAAGAGCTAGAACTCTGAAGCTGATTCCTAATTATAGGAAACCACATCTTTACTTCAGCTGCTAAAGAACCAGACATTTTTGTAAATGCAGAGAATTCAAAGCTCCATAGGCAAAGAAGTTCAGTCCAGTTATTCTGCTACCAAAACAGATTGAAAGGCTTCTTATTTAAAGGAAAATATTCAAATGCAGATGGCTAAGCAACACCAGGTCTAAAATTTCCGTCCTTTATCTCCCTAAGCTTCCACCAACATCAAACAGAAGTCTGGGCCAATATGAATCGCAAAAAGTGGCCCTTCACATTCATTAGGGCTGAAACTCATAGAATCATAGAATCGTTTAGGCTGGAAAAGACCTTTAAGATCATCAAGTCCAACCCCCAGTTACCTTTTAATCCAAACTTCTAGGCCAAGCTGAACATTTACTGAAGTGTCAGGAAAGCAGCTATACATTTTATACTGTTATACAAGCTGCAATAAGGTAAAAGATTCCAAGGGAGAACAGCCATTATGTTTTAGGAGCCTTGAACTGAAGCAACAATCTCTGAAATATCAAAGATGTCATTTTGTCTGCAAGACTGGCATATAAACAGTGTACATTAAGAAGCAACTCATCTTTCCTCATAAGTAACTTTCATAGAATTATTTCAAATCAGAGAAGTCTCCGGTTCTGTGAAAGGGGCCATTCAATTCCTTAAGGAGAACGGTGGGAGAAAATAAAGTTTCTCTTTGCAGGAGGGGTGGTGAGAAGAAATTAGATTTTATAAATGGGTTTATTTTCACTAAGATCAGTGAAATAATTGGTTTAGCTTGATAGGAATGTGTACATATTTTAAAAAAAGGCTGTAAGAATTTATCAGCATGCAGGAAGAGGTGCAGCCTTGCACACAAGACCATATTCCAATCAAACTCGCTGTTTCAAGGAGGTTTAGTGCTTGTCCAGGGCCTGGATCCTCAGTATTGCAGAGACTGCTGGAACTCATCTAACTCTCAAATTGCTGCTCCTTTTTGCCCATTGTCACAACCACATAGGCATGAACAATACTGCTCAGGGAGGCTGAGATCAAGGGCAATTTTATGGCTCTGAGGACCCAGGTGAGAGGACAGGGGCCTATGGGATAGTCTCAATCAAACCAAGGAGAAAGGCTACGGCAGGAACAGATATATTCTGTCAGTCAACACATGGCTTTGTAGCTGCCAAAGAGCTTTGGCTTCTACAAACACACAATGATCTTCAAAGAGCAGACTGCTGGCAAGTAACAGATGTGATACCTGACAAAAATGGGGCAACAAATGGAAAAGGCGAGATAGTTTTAATGAATGGAGTTGTGAGACAAATGGATACATGATTTTTAAGAAAAAGGGAAGAAAAATTATTGCATTCTATGTAAAGAAACAAAACAAATACATGGAGCTCTCCTGTGGAATGATAGTCTGAAACAGAATCAGTAAGCAATTAAAGAGGGAGATGTTGTTAATGAATGGCTGTGGCAGCTATCCGAAAAGTAGATGGACAAAGCATTATTCACATAGTTGGAAGATGTTCCAGTCACATGTCTTGGTTCTCATAGAGGACTTCAGTCACTCTGACGTCTACTGAGAAACCAATACTGAGCAGCACAAGCAATCCAGAAGGTTTCAAAAGTGCATTGGGGATTTCCACCCCCCGCCCCCCCCCCAAAAGTATGGGACTACTACTTACAAAGAACTGGTTAGGGATGTGACAATCACTGACAACCTATGCTGTGGTAACCTGCAGATGGAAGAATTTAAAATCTTGAGGAAAGACAGGGAAGCAAGCAGCAGGAGAAAGACCCAAGATTTCAGAAGTACAGATTTCAGTCTATTCAGGGAACTGCTGGCAGGACTTCACAGAATATTGCCCAGAGGACAGAGGAGCTCATGAGGTCTGGTTGATCTTCCAGGCTAATTGCTCCTTGAAGCACAGAGATAATCAAAGAAAGGGAGTCAAGTTTTGAATCAAATGATCTAAGTGCAAGAAAATGTGCAGCCATAGCAGAAAGTGTCCAGGCTGGATAAAGAACTCTGACTAAACTCAAATGCAAGAAGAAAGGCTGAAAGAAGCCGGGGCAGTGGTATATTTATTACAAAGAAGAGTTCTAGGAGCATTTGAAAGGCCAACACTTTACTGGAGTTAAAACTAGAAGGATAAGCGAGGGGCAGTGGGAAGGTACCAGTGTACATTGCAGCAAAAGTAAAGCCAAGAAAAGCTTTGGCTCAGTACTCAGTGGGGCGGGTAACCTGCTAATGAAGGAAACACTGATGTACTTGGCCCCTTCCTTTGCCTGGAGGTCTTCAGTGGCAAGCTCTGCTCTGCATCTTTACTCTATATGGAATTTTACTTGGTAATAATATCTGCATGTTTTGCATGTATTTAATGACCAAATGCAAGACAGCATTAATCATGCATGTTTTTAAACCTAAACTTCATTTCCCTGTTTCACTCAACCCCTTACAATGTGAGGAATTATTCTTGAGAAACAACCTGAATTGTCAAATCAATAATCTCACATTTTGGTGATCAGTACAAAATTCCCCACCTCATAGTGGATATACAAGTAGAATGGTTGCCACTAGTGATCTTCGAGAACAGAACAGGAATAGGAAAAACAAAGAAAAGCAAATAGGAAGAAAACTAACAAGTTTCAGGTACACATAATACATCTCCAAATTTTGTTAAATTCCACTTATTTCTAGTGGACATTTTTAGTTTGAAATATGCATTTCAAACTATTAAAAGGTGATTAGAATGTTAAATTAATATACCAATAAGAAAAAGAGTCTTTTTTCTAACATAACCAACTTTTCTTCCTGGTTTTATTGAAACAGAATCCTGTAGTTGGGGGAAAAAGTAGCACAATACTGTGATCCGCCTTCAGATCACATAGTTCCAGTACCTATAGAACTGAATTCAGCCATACTAGCACAAAGTAATTAAAAATAGATAAATAACCTCCCAAAGTGAGTAGAATCAAAATAAGTATTTCCATAATTATGCTTTCTAATCTCCAAATTATCCTTGAGAAAAAGTTACTCAAATTCTTGATTTCCAACTCAAATACCGTCTTCTTGTTTAAATCCCACAATATTGTTTTAGGTTGCCATAATCTACATCAGTTATTACAACAGCAGAATCAGGACAGATGTCTAACAGCAACCAAAATGCTAGTATTTACATACAAATCATTCATACATTGGAGCTTGTCTCAAACACCTTTTCTCCCCTGAAGATAAATGTCAGGATAACACTAGCTATCGCTATCAAACCTACTTAGAATTAGGATCCATTTTCTATTTGCTCAATACTTTCAGATGTGTTCTACAGCTTTGCCCATTTTTGAAGACTAGTCAATTTGTAAGCAATACTCTTTCAAAACTGTCACTCAGTTTCTACCCTTGTGTAAAGTATCAAATTACAGATATTACTAAGTCTCCACAATCAAGCTGAGCATGCATCAATTTTCATAACATTCTAAAAGAGAAATACTCAGTCTTCTCACCCACATGATTTTCAGCACTTTAAATTTTCAGGTTTTTCATTCCACTTCAGCTGCTGTCACTTCCACTTCCATAGCCTCTTCCATCAGCCAGTCTCCTTGCTTTAAGTTCAATGTCACCACCAGCCTTAAAAACAAAACAATCATTTTTAAATTCAAACAAATTAATCTCAACCCACAAAACAACTTAATTCTTGACACACTTTTCTTCTTCTCACTTTGCTTTGACTACAGGGCTAAGGATACTTAAAAGCATGTTAGTTTCAGTAATAAAGAGGCCTCACAAAGGAGTTCTTATACCAACTTTTCATCATTTTATTTTTGGACATTGAGAACACATATTTTGATACCCTGGAATTCAAACAGCATGAAAAAGCAAGCAAGCAAGAGAAGAAATCCGGAAGGCACTTTTCTGGATTTCCTAAAAGTTTCCACAGCATGGCCTTTTTCTACAAGTGGTCCCTCATTTCTCCATAACAGAGCACAGTTACAGGCAGGTGTTGCAGGCAGGACACTCTCAAAATTTCCTTTGGTTAATTTACTGTCAACCCGTATGAACCTTTGGCCAAAGTCAGGCACAGAAGCAGGCATCCCCAGACTCCCCAGTACACCATTACATGAGCACCCAGCTTCCACCATCCCCACTCCTGACTTCCCCTGTTTTCAAACCAGGGCATGCACACAAGCCATTAAATTTGCTCTTGTTGAGGAGATGAGGAGGGCAGAAGAAGGAGGCAGACGACACTGCACCTCACCTAACCCTTCCTCTTCCTCCTGCCCCCACGACTGCTGAGGGCCAGCGTGCGGGGCCAGGGTATGTGTGTATACTTTGATGGGCTGAGTACAATTTTGGTGCCTGGTGGGGTTTCTTCCCCACTCCTGGCATTTCATCATCACCAGTCAGCTGGAACTGGCACAGAGTAGTTTGTGTTCCCACTGAGCACCACGGCAGCCCACTGCTACTCACAGCTTGTACTGTGCTAGGATTGGGTGGTGTGGGGGTGTACCCAGACCCCAAGGAGGTAGAGAACCTCTCTAGCTGGAGTCTCTCTCTCAAAATACAGCTTGCAAGCCTATAATTTCCTGCTCTTCAGTCATAGGTGCTCAGCAGGCTCCAAGTAGCATGCTTAATAATACATTTAATATTACATGTGAAGCTGCCCTAGATGTTTTCCAACATTCTTTAAACTCACTGTACACCCTGGTTACTCTTCCCCTTCTTAGCTTTAAAGTAACTTGAGATAAACTGTAAGAGCTTCTTCTTCCACACCAAAATAATGGCTTCCTGTACCACTAGGAGGTTCACACACTTCCAATCCCCAAATAAGCATGTGCCTGTTGATAAGGGATTTAGATTTGCTAATGCCTCTGACTTTTAGGGCTGTCTTCCATTAGGATCTGCAAAGGGAAGGAGATTTAAGGTATACAAAAACAGCAGTGATGCTGCGACAGTATTTGGGATGTTGGGGAATCTTATTTCTTAAGCCAGCCTGTCATCTGAATTCATGATGAAGCAAGACAATTCAGAAACAGAGAACCCCATAGCTAGACAAAGAAATGAAGACCTTAGCTTAGCCTCTTGTGTGCCTCCCTTCCTTTAAGGGAAAACTTGAAAATGTCCTCAGAATACAGCCAACGTTTTCCAACACTACCCAAGATCCTTACATTGTTTCAGCCAAAAGTCTTTGATGAAAAAAGTCTTTGATGAAAAGAGAAAGCCAGCTGCATATTCAGTTCTCAAATGTCCACAAAATCGTGCTTTCAATAGCTTAAACAGCTAGTGCAAAGCATTGCATGACACAAAATTTAGATTTGAACATTTTCCTGTTTTCTATAAGATACTGGAGGAAAATGTAAAGTCTTTAAAAAAAAAATTGGAAACATGTACTGACATATAAGTTACCTTTTTCTTCCTCCCCCCAATCTGAATATTCTGCCAACTTTCAAGGCTGATCAATGCAAAAGGATACTTGCAAATTTAGGCACAGTCTGTAGACAAAGAAGGAGTGACCATGCATGATAATCATAGAATGACATATTGCCAAGAACACAAGCAAAATAAGGAAATTGAATACATCTGAAAAGAGATAACATTTTCCTACATGGAAAAGTAAGTCTGAATGTGTTTGTGATCTGTGCATTGAATGGAAAGAACTCTACCAGAAGAACCCTCACCCCCTATCTTATTTGCTTTCTCAGAGTAGAAGGAATGGAGTAGAAGAGATTGCTATACTTATAACCAAAGGAAGAAAGCATTTGTCATTTTTATAAAGATATTTAAAATTAGTTAGACAATCAGCAATACTCACTTCTCTGAAGGACAGACTATCAGGGAACAAACTATTGTTCACAATACTGGAAGTACAGAGAAATGGTATAATTTTAAATAGTGTTTTCTGTCATGTTAAATTGTTTTGAAGGACAGTCTTGCTGTGACTAATTATTCTGAAGAATTTAGTACTTGCCCTAAATTTTCAAGCTTAGGGGATCTAGATAAAGTTCTCTTATGTATTTGAGAGTACAGTGTTTCAATTTTAGCACAAGTGTAATTTCAGTGACTTTAGTTTTTTTCTCTTATATCAGTGACGGGGTGGGAAGGGAAGGAAATCACACTGGGACAATGTGGTTCAGGAATAAGATGGTCTAAAGGCAATCCATCCATTGTGAGTGCTTTCCCAGACTATGGAAGGATTAGAAGAAAAGTACTCTGACCAGTAAGAAAGTCAGATTTGTTAATAGTTTTCATTGTAACAGCACAATATGATTTCATTATTTTCCAGTTCAGAAAGAAGTATTTATGCCTGAAAAGAGGCAGTGGAAGAAGTGCAAATATCTCTTTGAAGGTCATTTGTAAAAGATTAAATCTACTTCAAACTCTTATTTATACACATAGCTGTGATGAAATTATGATTGTTATGCAAAATGCAATGAAAAAATAACAGAGACAGCAAAAACATCTGTTGGAGTAAATATTCCATCAGTGTAGGATTTCCAAACTGTCATTAATGCAAAACAGACTTTTCCAGACCTCTTCCATTGGTCAGGAGTGAACTTCCATTTCTGAGAAAGGAGAGGTTCAAGAAAGCAAAGAAACATTAAAAGATAGCATGGTAACTGATTTTTTCCTTTAAAGAAAAATATGCATGGACCACCTCTGTGGTATTGATTTAACATTTTTCATTTATGACTAAATATTTTCTTTATGTTCCCTTCTTCCATTTTTGTCGATTTGCATTTGAGAGCACAGAGGTTTTCATTTTATGGCTCACTAACTGAAAAGCATTGAACTGGTACAACTGTGACAGTGACCTAATCCTCTAATACATTTTTAAGCTTTTCACTCCACCAGTTTAAGTGTATTGCCTTCTCCTATATCCATTAAATGAAGACCCAATCAAAAATTTGTCCAAAACTGAAAGTCTCTTTTTGTCTGTATGGTCGCCTTAATTCTTGTGCTCTTTCACACACAGTGATACCCCATTGCAATACTGATAAAGTGTTTCACTTTGATCATTACATGACCACAGCAGAAACATTAGGGGGTGGAAGAAGTAGGAAGAAACAAAGCAGTATGAAAAACTTACACAATCTACCTGAAGATGATGTCCAATTCTAGCAAACTTGTTTTGGCTTAAAATCTTCTGGCAGAAGTGGAAAGGCACGCCAGAACTCTCACGATTATTGTGAATATAAATATTTTCCACTATCAGTTAACTTTTGTCATTACAGGGTCAGGCTAGAACAAGAGCAGGTAATAAAGCAAGAAGAGAAAACCTTGGAATGAAGTCTGAAAGGAAACAAGTTTAGATAGGGAGCAAGGAAAGGGAACCCAGAATGCAATTTTTATGTTAGTGCACAAGAACCGATTCATTCTTGAAAGAAGAAAGTATTGCAGTAGATCAATCAGATTACCTGATAGGTCAAATAACTTAATCAACTCATAATCAACCCCTGTTCCCACAGACAACAAGCAAGTGACTGAGACCAGCCAGGTCTGAAACTGGTCTCCGTGACTCTGTTCAAAGGGCAGCAAGAACAGACTGTTTTGTGTGTTCCTTACTCTTGTTGGTGTGAGATCTGATCTTCAGTATTTTTACACATTAGACTTCAAACATTCCCTGTTTCAGCCTAGTTCAAGGGAATCAGTGTTTTGAACCTAGGTAGTCACCATAATGCTAAAAAACCATGACTGAATCAAGATGCCTACAATTATGGGGTATTTCTAACCTAAACTTCTTCTTGTATCCCAACCTATGCCATCGGGATAGCAAGACTCTCCCTTTGGAATGGTACTGCAAACAAGTTAGTTTGGAACAAGAAATTGTGATCACAGGAAACTAAAAAGAAAAGTTAACTCCATTTTCAAACAGGGTGCAAGTGGTGTTCAGAAAGCAGTTTAGGTTCATACTTGAACACAGATCAATTTGAGAAAGGACTCTCTTCTGTGGACCAAAACAGGAATGCACAGGAAAAATAACATCTCATGATCACAGCACTGAAATCTATTATAATGAACAACCAAAGAAACAAAATTTTTAAATAAATAAGTTTCTTATTAATTTTGTTGTCTGCACTGATATTACAAAGTCTTAGCAATCTTGAATATTTGTAAGTCAAATGATTTCCAAGTGTTCCCTGTATTATTTTTATAGAACAAATTATGTTCACAAACACTAACACAAGTAGAAATTATTTTATCTATTTTAAAGTATGTTTTAGTGTTCTTTTTCCAATTCAGTATAATGTATAATAATATGTCCCTATATATTTTCCCAGTTCACTATGGTATAATTCTCACTCAGAAGGGATGATACATACAAAGCAAATGTTTAATCTCTCCTGGGTGAGAGGTCACTTTCATGGGAAATTCATTTCATAACAATTTCATACCTGTGATACTTAAGAATGATCTTCGAGGATCACAGAATGAAATAGAAATCTTCTTGGGAAATGATACTACATTTCTCCTTAAGATTTAGGTCATCTATGTTTTGAAGAACTATGTTTCTGTCAGAATGTAAAGGTGTCCTTAGTGAATTGAAAAGGGCACAATAATAAAACTATTTGAACTGGGGAATGTGTGCAATAGAAAATAATTTCAGTAGGACACAATGGAGCATAAATTGAAGGTTAGAAATGGAAGCATTATAATAACTTCTCAAGAAAAGAAAAAGGTACCAGATGCATATCACAAATTATCCTATTATAATGAGGGAAAAGCTGGAGAAAGGAGAAAAGGGAAAAAGATTATATTCGGAATGTAAGAGAAACATTTCTGCAAATACTCTTCCTGTAACCTCTGAGAAATTTTCAGACCAATCTACTTTTTCTGCCACTTCATATCAATAAGGAGGCAGCGAGCCCCTACAATGAACATATAGTACTATTTTGGAATTCACAGGGATTCCAGTTAGGAAATCTCATAGATTTATTGCTTTTTTAATTGCTCTTATTTTAAAGAGGCTGATAATGAATTTCATACAGAAGCAGCAACTTAGAGGAACATGAAAGAACAGTTTACAAGAGGTTTTAAGCACCTTATACATGTAAGAGATGTATACATTAAGGGACTTCAGCAAGTTATATTCTTTTGATCCTTATTATCTTATTATTTTTCACTTTAAATGACTCAATTCTAAGACTTAACCAAAAGAAATCAAACAAAACCCCACAATATCATGTTCCATTCTTGATCTGAATATTCTAGCTTAGGTTTAGAATGAAGGCAGTAAAACAGAAAACACTTTTACTCAAAATATTTTCTTACAAGCCAAAGACCACACTGTATTTGTCCCAGCTAAGAGTATTCTCCATATGAAATGTCCTCAAAAATGTTAAAAAAACGCAAACCATAGAAAGAAAAGGCAAAATCATCTGCATTAGATAATTGCAACAATTATCTTCTGTAAGATTCATGTTTACAAAGACCTAATATTTTGTTGTTGAAGACTGTTGAGTAGGCAAGTAAACTGAGTACTATATTTTCTGTTGAATACAGTCAATCTTTCATACTCAGATTTTTACCTTCAAACTACCTTGGGGGCCAGCATACCTGGGACACATTCCATTATCTGCTACAAATGTCCTTCTCTAGCTTAAATGGGTTACTTGGCAAAGGATAGGTCCTAAGTCTCAGAGCAGAAGATGTAACTGTATCCAGAGTGGTGTATCATAATCTATTACTATAAAATGCAAGATGTTTTCTCTTACTATGACAGTGAGAGACATAAAAGGTCAATGCCACTAAAAAATTATTCATTATTCTTCCAAAAAGGACTTTTTTTCATGAAACATATATATAAAGCATTAAATAACAGCTTTATCCTCTTATCACCTGATCATGTTAATATTTCCACACAGTAAGTTCCATCTGATACACATGTATCTTTTCTATTAGTAAAAATTATCTTGCACGTATGAATAACAGTATCAGAGTCTACCAAGCAGACTGTTTTTTGCTGGCATGACATTTCCCATGTATGTTGAATTACGAGTTAGTTTGTAAGAATAATATAAATGTTTGAATAGAATAGAACCATTTAGGTTAGAAAAGATCCTTAACATAGAGGTCAGCTGTAAACCTAACACTGCCAAGTCCACCACTAAACCATGTCTTTTAAATACGTCCAGGGGTGGGAACTCAACCACTTCCCTGGGCAGCCTGTGCCAGTGCCCGACTACCCTTTCAATAAGGAAGTTTTTCCTAATATCCAATCTAAACCTCCCCTGGCACAACTTAAGACCATTTCCTCTTCTCCTATTGCTTGCTACTTGGGAGAAGAGACTGATACCCACCTCGCTACAACCTCCTTTCAAGTGGTGGTAGGAAGTGATAAGGTCTCTCCTCAGCCTCCTCTTCTCCAGGCTAAACAACCCCAGCTCCCTCAGCCACTCCTCATAAGACTTGTGCTCTAGACCCTTCACCAGCTTTGTTGCCTTTCTTTGGACACACTGCAGCATCTCAATGTCCTTCTTCTAGTGAGGAGCCCAAAACTGAACACAGTATTCGAGGTGCAGCCTCACCAGTGCCAGGTACAAAGGGATGATCGCTTCACTAGTCCTATTGGCCACACTATTTCTGATACAAGCCAGGATGCCATTGGCCCTCTTGGCCACCTGGGCACATTGCTGGCTCATATTCAGCCGGCTGTTGACCAACACCTCCAGGTCCTTTTCTGCCAGGCTGCTCTCCAGACACTCTTCCCCAAGCCTGTAGCGTTGCATGGGGTCGTTGTGACCAAAGTGCAGGAACCGGCACTTAGCCTTGTTAAACCTCATACAGTTGGCACCGGCCCAATGATCCAGCCTGTCCAGATCCCTCTGTAGAGCCTTCCTACCCTCCAGGAGATCGACACTTCCACCCAACTTGGTGTCATCTGCAAACTTACTGAAGGTGCACTCAATCCCCTCATCCAGATCATCGATAAAGATACTCAACAGAACCGTCCCCAACACTGAGGCCTGGGGAACTCCACTCATGACCAGCTGCCAGCTGGATTTGACTCCATTCACCACCACTCTCTGGGCTTGGCCATCCAGTCAGTTTTTTACCCAGGGAAGAGTATACTCGTCCAAGCCATGAGCAGCCAGTTTCTCCAGGAGAATCCTGTGGGAAAACGGTGTCAAATGCTTTACTGAAGTCCAGGCAGACAACATGCACAGCCTTTCCAAGTCCAGGTAGACAACATGCACAGCCTTTCCCTCATCCACTAAGCAGATCATCCTGTCACAGAAGGAGATCAGGTTAGTGAAGCAGGTCCTCCCTTCCATGAACCCATGCTGGCTGAGCCTGATCCCCTCGCTGTCCCGTACATGCTGTGTGATGGTTCTCAGGATGATCTGCTCCATGACCTTCCCCTTCACCAAGGTCAGGCTGACAGGCCTGTAGATCCCTGGATTCTCCTTCCAGCCCTTCTTGTATATAGGTGTCACGTTTGCTAACCTCCAGTCAGCTGAGACCTCCCCAGTTGACCAGGACTGCTGGTAAATGATGGAAAGTGGCTTGGCGAGCTCCTCTGACAGCTCCCTCAGTATCCTTGGGTGGATCCCATCCGGCCCTAAAGACTTGTGTGTGTCTAAGTGGTGTAGTAGGTCGCTAACCATTTCCCCTTGGATTATGGGGGCTTCATTCTGCTCCCCATCCCTGTCTTTCAGCCCAGGGGGCTGGGGACCTTGAGAACAACTGGTCTGACTATTAAAGACTGAGGCAAAGAAGGTATTAAGTACCTCAGCTTCTTCCTCATCCTTTGTCACTATGTTTCCCCCCACATCCAATAAAGGATGGAGATTTTCCTTAGCTCTCCTTTTGTTGCTAACGTATTTGCAGAAACATTTGTTGTCTTTTACAGCAGTAGCCAGTTTAAGTTCCAGTTGGACTGGAACCATCCAAGCCATGAGCAGCCAGTTTCTCCAGCAGAATGCTGTGGGAAACAGTGACAAAGGCTTTACTGAAGTCCATGTAAACAACATGCACAGCCGTTCCATCATCCACTAAGTGGGTCAAAGAAATACATTTGTCTGGGTGATCAGATCCATAGCTTTACACTAACGTATCACTAGTTTTTAGGCATATTTTCTGTTGGTGTACTCCATACAGTCAATAGAATTGTTCCAATTTATGTTGTCCAAAATAACTGGTTCATGGCTGCTACATGATAGAAAAAAAAAGACAGGTTAAGTTTGACAAAGTTTTCATATCTTTAGCTGAATAAAGTTTTCAAGTCTGAAAAAAGCCTTGAAGATTGTTTTGGGTTTTAAGATTACTTTCTGGGAATGTATTTGATGGATAACTATATTCAGAATTAACTTTTTAAACAAAGCTTATTTCATCAAGATTCTTCTAATCCATAGCTAATTCTCATAGAAGTCTGTTTATACAGTAGCATTAAGAATGTAGTATGTAGAAGTAGAGCTTTACATGCAGGGAATTAGCCCCAACAGAGATTTTGTGGTGGATCTGATGTGTTTTGAAGAAGTGCCAGGAATGGCAGGGTCCAACAACTGAGGGAGGTGGCCCTTTAAGCTGGAGAACAACTCTTTGCATAATAAGGGATCTTTTCCATCAGTTTAAACTAGTAGTACAGTAGTAAAACTCTTTTTTTTTTTTTTTTTGGTCATCTTTTACCTTTTGTTCCTCTAACAACCCTATGACAGTTATGCCAAAGGAAATAGGCTGGTTACAGATAAAAACCCTGAAAATTAAATACATACTTTTTCAAGAAGTATTTTATACCCCTTTTAACTTAAAGGTTATTCAACTTTACACAAAACTCTTTTCAGGCCTGATTTGAAATTTAAAGTTCTAAAAGGGCCAAGGCAATATTAATTAGGAAATTAAAAACAAATTATCCATGGTGAAGAAGTTTTTTATTTAAAGTTACAGCAAACACCAGGAATATATGCTTTCAAGCTGTATAAGGCAGAAAGTAATCAGATAAATTCTTTTACACTACTCCAGTCTCAACAGCTGTAACATTAAAAAAGAATTCATCTTCTGGTTAAAAAGAATTCCAAAAAATGATCAAGTTTCCTACAGGTGGTTGATCTGGAAACTGTCTTTCCCTGTCTCCACAGCCCAGATGGAGAGGACAACTGCAGCTGTTGAGGTTGGGATGGGTACTTCTTCATGTTCATCACTGTTTTATGCCTCAGTCACCTTCTCCTTCCCACTCCTTTTGGCAGGGGTGAATATCAGTAACTCAGCTTCTTCCCTTAGGTAACTGCTACATAACAGGGACAGATCTGGAGTGCTCCCTTGAAAAACCCACAGTGAATTTCTGGAAGCTGCCTGTATGGTAGGGGCTGCTTATGGTAAAGGAGAATGCCTAGCAAGGAGGAAGCGTATTTTCTGTCAGCAAGAGGTAAGCTACTGTTCCTGGGACCGAGGCAAAAGTACAGAAAGCATATAATTCTTCCTTCTCAGCACCAAATTAACCTTCAGTAAAACCTCACAGCTGTGATGGGTTGACCTTGGCTGGATGCCAGGTGTCCACCAAGCTGCTCTATCACTCCCCCTCCTCAGCTAGACAGGGGAGAGAAAATACAATGAAAGGCATGTGGATCAAGATAAGGACAGGGAGGGATCACTGACCATTTACTGTCACAGGCAGAACAGACTCAACTCAGGGAAGTTAATTTTATTGCCAATCATATCAGAGTAGGGTAATGAGAAATAAAACCAAATCTTAAAACACCTTCCCCCCACCCCTCCCTTCTTCCTGGGCTAAACTTCACTCCCAATTTCTCTGTCTCCTGCTTCTGAGCAGCACAGGGCGACAGGGAATGGGGGTTGCGATAACAGGTTGTTTCTGTCACTCCTTCCACCTCATACTCTTCCCCTGATCCAGCATGCGGTCCTACCCATGGCAGACAGTCCTCCACGAGCTTCTCCAACATGGGTCCTTCCCACAGGGCTGCAGTTCTTCACAAACTGCTCCAGTGTGGGTCCCTTGCATGTGTCCCTTCCATGGGATGATGTCCTTCAGGAACAGACTGCTCCAGAGCATGGGTCCCCTACGGGGGTCACAGGTCCTGCCAGGAGCCTGCTCCAGGATGAGCTTCCCATGGGGTCACAGCCTCCTTCAGGCACATCCACCTGCTCCAGTGTGGGGTCCTCCACAGGCTGCAGAGTGGATATCTGCTCCACTGTTAACCTCCATGAGCTGCAGGGGGACAGCCTGACTCACCATGGTCTTCACCACAGGCTGCAGGGGAATCTCTGGTCCGGCACCTGGACCACCTCCTACCCCTCCTTTTTCACTGACCTCGGTGTCTGCAAAGTTGTTTCTCTCACATATTCTTGGTCCTCTTTCCCAGCTGCTGTTGTGCAGCAGTTTTTTCCCCTTCTTAAATATGTTATTACAGAGATGCTACCACTGTTGCTGATTGTCTCAGCCTTGGCCAATGGCAAGTCTGTCTTGGAGCCGGCTGGCATCGGCTCTATCAGACAGGGGAAACTTCCAGCAGCTTCTCATAGAAGCCACCCCTGTAGCCACTCCACTACCAAAACCTTGCCATGCAAACTCAATACAACAGCACTTCTCCCTACTATTCCTGACCTACCAGCCCTCACCTTTGCTACTGGGAATTATGTTTCCTTCTTCCTGTAATTGTGTTGGAAGTCATAGAACCATAGAATGCTTTGGGATGGAAGGGACCTTTAAAGGTCACCTAGTCCATCCCCCCTGCAACTGGCAGGGACATCTACAACTAGAGCAGGTTGCTCAGAGCCCCATCCAGCCTGGCCTTGAATGTTTCCAAAGATGGGGCATCTACCACCTCTCTGGGCAACCCGTTCCAGTGTTTCACCACCCTCATCGTAAAAAATGTCTTCCTTCTATCTAGTCTGAATCTACCCTCTTTTAGTTTAAAACCATTACCCCTTGTCCTATTGCTATTGGCCCTACTAAAAAGCCTGTTCCCATCTTTCTTATAAGCCCCCTTTAAGTATTGAAAGGCTGCAATAAAGTCTCCCCAGAGCCTTCGCTTCTCCAGGCTGAACAACCCCAGCTCTTTCAGCCTTTCCTCATAGCAGAGGTGTTCCAGCCCTCTGATCATTTTTGTGGCCCTCCTCTGGACCTGCTCCAACAGGTCCATGTCCTTCCTGTGCTGAGGATCCCAGAGCTGGATGCAGTACTCCAGGTGGGGTCTCACCAGAGGAGAGTAGAGGGGCAGAATCACCTCCCTCGACCTGCTGGCCATGCTTCTTTTGATGCAGCCCGGAATACGATTGGCTTTCTGGGCTGTGAGAGCACATCGCCAGCTCATGTCCAGCTTTTCATCCTCCAGTACCCCCAAGTCCTTCTCCTTGGGGCTGCTGTCAATCCCTTCATCCCCCAGCCTGTATTGATACCAGGGATTGCCCCGACCCAGATGCAGGACCTTGCACTTGGCCTTGTTGGACCTCATGAGGTTCACACAGGCCCACTGCTTGAGCTTGTCCAGGTCCCTCTGGATGGCGTCCCATCCCTCAGGCGTGTCAACTGCACCACTCAGCTTGGTGTCATCTGCAATGGCCAGTCAGGCCAGGCAATATTCACTCCCGTCTCATCTCTGGAGAAAAGAAAAACATCATAATTCCCTTGGTTCCCTGGAAAAAGGAAAGAGGTGGAGCTGCTCTCCACTCCCTCCCTTTCAACTTCTTCTTGAGTGGTCACTGTTGACTATTATAGTCCTGAGTCATGGAAAATAGGAAAGGACTTCTTTCTGCTTATCCCACAAGAGTAGTCTTTCCTAGAAGATCAGTCATTGCAGAGCTGACTACTGGTCTGGTGAAATTTTGGATGGAGATGGAGTCAGAGATACTGTGCCTCACACTGAGAGTCAGATATCTTTATTTTACCATATGAAAGATTTGGTGGTACTTCTGCTAAATGAATACCAAACCAAGCAAGTGCTGAAATCTTGTCTAATCTGGGACCTCCTGCACATAAAAACATTAAGTCTATTATTGCAGTTCATGTATTTATTTATTTTTAACATAAACTTCAAAATATTCTGCCTTTACAGCTCTTTTCATTAACTGATCATGCAAAAAGTTATTAACTTACTGGCAGGTCAAGATTTCAATCTATTTGCAGCTGATTAAGCACTTCTCTAGTACCCTTATTAGTACTGGAGCAAGTACTAAGCTGTATACTGGTAATGAGTATATTTAGTATCACCCTAAAATGCTAGATTATCCACTCAAGATGTGTCATTTCTTAACTAGAGAGTATATATTGGAACCTAAAACCAGAATTCATAGCCCGGATACCAAAAGGCACCCAAAGAGTTAAATGGCTGAACCATAGTTGTGCCACTAATGATTTTGCATGTTCCCAACAATTTAGAGAACCCTGAAAGCTGTCTCAGTTACAGCTGCTTTATAGGCCATAGCACTGTGTCCAATTTGAGGTCAAAAGGAATCTCTCAACCCATAATGTGCTGCCTTTTGTGATAGCTTTTAGGAGCCCCCATCAAACTTTGGGTGGTGGATGTTTCTTGTATTGTCTATTCCCTCATGGGCAGAAAAAGGCATTTTCAGAATTTCTTTACAACGCTTCAATGAAAAAAGAGAGGCCAGAAGTTATAGGCAGAGCATACAATAGCTGTTGTCTTTCCAAATACCATTTTTTTTGAAACATCCTAGAGTATGCAACTATAAAACTTAGGCATTTTCTGTTACTGCAAATTTCACCTCTTACAAGCACCAAAATAATCAATGTCTTGTCCAATTTTTTTCCTCATGATATATTACTATCATATGCAGATTCATTTGTGCTATCATTTAGACTCAAAGGTTATTACAAAGATACATTTCGCATGTGGTTACTTAGTTCTTTACTAAAAGGACTAATGAAGTTGTCTTAGATTACAATTTATACTGGTCCCTGCATTAGTTTCAGAATCTGCCCTTCAAAACAATATGTTGCTATTTTTGATCACTACATGGTGCTTTCCTTACAGTCCTTTAGTCAATTTTCAATTCAATGAATGTGAATGGAAAGTAAAATTGACAGATATTCTAATAGAAGTTCTACCTTAAAAAAAAAAAGATGCTTTATTCATCCTGTTTACAATGGAAGTGGATATATAATTAGAAGTGTGAGATAGCAGAAAACCATTTTAAACAGCAAGTACTGCGGTGGGTTTACCTTGGGTGGCTGCCAGATGCCCACCCAGCTGCTCTCTCACTCCACCTCTTCAGCAAGACAAGGGGAGAGAAGATGGAAAAGCTCCTGGGTTGAGATAAAGACAAGGAAATCCCTTACCAATTACCATCACAGGCAAAAGAGACTTGACCTGGGGAAAATATAATTTCTTGCGAGCTAAAGTAGAGTTGGGTTAAGAAATAAAGAAAAAAAATAGAACATCTTCCCCCCATTCCCCCTTTTCCCAGGCTCAACTTCATTCCTTCATCCCCTACTCCTCCACTTCCTCTCCCCCGAGCAGTGCAGGGCAATGGGGGTCTGCAGTCAGTCCATAGCAGCTCCTCCCTGCCGCTCCTTCCTCCTCACACTTTCCCCTGCTCCAGCCTGGGGCCTGCCCAGGGGCTGCAGGGAAACACCTGCCCCAGCGGGGTCTCTCCCGGGGCCGCAGGGGAATCTCTCCCGGGGCGCCTGGAGCCCCTCCTCCCCTCCTCTCGCTCCCCCCTCGGGGCTCGCAGGGCTGTTTCTCACCCTGCTGCCCTCAGCCCCGGCTGCCGGGCAGCGTTTCGCCCTTCCTCACCCAGGCTTTCCCCCAGGCGCCCGCCCGTGGCTGAGGGGCTCAGCTGGGCCCTGCGCTGGGGCCGCTGGAGCCGGCTGGAACCGGCTGGGTCCGGCGCGGGGCAGCCCCGGCCGCTCCTCACAGGGGCCGCCTCTGCAGACGCCACTGCTGCTTCTGCTGCTGCCAGCACCTGGGCACCTGCACCCGGTACAAGTACCGTGAATGTGAACAGCAAAAAAGCATAAGAAAACAAGCTCTTACTACAAACAGTTGAGCAGATCATAAGGGTGAACAGGGGTGATAATGAAGGCAGAGATATTAATTAACTTCTTCACATACTTATTCAAGAGTCCCAGAAAGATCAGAGGTTGTCTGAGAAGTAACTGGAAGTGAGTAGCTGCATAGTTGGGCAGTGGGACAAAGAATGATTTTGGGACAGTACAAGAAGTTGAAGAGACACATAAAACAAGTTCTGTAACTTGTTTAATTAATGGCTTAAAGCAAAGACATCATTGCAGTTCTTTGCATAGTAAAGTAAATAAGTTTTAGTTGTAACACTTGCATAAACTTTAAAACTGATTACTCCTATCCATAAAATTTGAACGTGTGTTCATGAAGGATAAGTTATGTTTTGATGTTACAGACCAGTCAAGAGATTAGAGTCTAAGATTCAACTGTTGCAGATATTGACAACAGGTACATGAGGATTAATATTTTGCAAAACTATGGACTTACACAGACTGTGTCTTTTTATAGTATACCTACATACTCTTGCAGACAGATCTGCACACACTGCTTCAAAGGGGAAGCTTTGAAGAAACAACTCAAGCACATCTCCATACTGAGCTACAGGTTTACCATGTAGCCTAAATTTTGAACTACAAGTGACTCTGAAGGCATGCCCGGTGAATGCAAGTTTGTCTGTAGAGAGTATGATGATTTATACTCATAAAAGTCACTGCAATCTGGCTTGAGTCCAACAACTTATTGTTTCATGTCTATGGGAACTCAGACGTTCTGCAGAGCCAGATGCAGGTTGCACTTACAAACAGTTAATAAATCCACAGTAGTGACCAGCAGCAACAATCTGCAAAGCCTAGTGTTCAATAAGATGACCAAGAAAGGAACATCAATTATTTCACACAAAGGTAAGAGCCTGAGACCACAGAAGGGCAGAAGATAACTTCAGCTCATTCATAGATTTTTTTTTTTTTTTAAACATACATACAGTCACACAAAGCTTTTGATTACTAGAGAAAGTTGCTTGAACCCATCTGCAATTAGAGGTCAAGAGGAGACCCGACTTGAAAGGAGAAGGGTCTTCTCCTGGAAAAAAAAAAAAAAAAAAAAATATATATATATATATATATAAAATAGCTTTCAGTTCAAATTAACTAGCTTTGAAAGGAAAGTCTTTAAATGAAGAAATGCTGTCTTTCCTCCTTTTTCCCTACAATGTCTCAGGAGTTTATCCAGTTTATCCATGTTGTGGTTTAACCCCGATAGGCATCTAAGCATCACACAGCCACTATCTTACTCCCCTCCAATGGGATGGGGAAGAGAATCAGAAGGGTAAAAGTGCCAAGACTCCTGGGTTAAAATAAAGGACTGTTTAATAATTAAAGCAAAAGCTGCGTGCACAAGCAGAGCGAAATAAGGAATTCATTCACTACTTCCCAGTGGTAGGCAGAAAAAAAACATCATGCTGGGCCATTAGCATCATGATCTCTCACTGTAGCTTCAGTGTCAAATGTGCAAGACTAACAGTAGAGAAGTTTAGGAAAAGGGCATCATGTCTCAGAAAAGCAGCAGAACAGTTTGGCTAATCTGATTTATAACCAACTCAAGGTTGCTTTGTCAGTGTAGCTTGAATATCCATTTCTCATTTATTAGAAGTACTTTATCTTAGCATTGTCCTTGCATTACATTTCTACTAACCAGCTCCCCTACTAACATGAAACCACAAATTTTGAAACAAATTCACAGGATTGAGTCTATGTTTAGCTTAATACAGGTTTAAACCTCTAGTAATGGACATCACAAAAGAAATCAATTGGTAGAAGAATTGACTTGAAGAACAACTTGAATCCTGTACCGGTCCAGTATTTTACTTCAAGTGAAATTTAATCATTGCCAATATCCAGTGAAAATAGGATTTTGGAAGTAGCAGGTAAAGGGCAAAAAGGGTAACAGTCACTTAATTATTCCCATTCCTGCTTTGACATTAAATTAACACAGCATTAGTAATAGAGCCTCCTGAGTCCTCCCTAATGTAAGTCAAACACTCCACTTTTTTTCCCCCAACATTGGGAATGCCATTTGCATTTCCCATATTTTCACAGCTCTTATTACCGTTAGTTTCTAAGTTGAAGCAGAAGAGATTGCAAGTCTACCAAGACTGACATTTTAATGGTTTAACACTCTTCTAAAAGTAACATAAGTAACAGAAATAAGGAACCCTGAAAACAGAAAAAAATCATCCAGATTAATTGGTATCACCATAAGCAGCCAAGCAAATATTTTGAGAATTCTAGCAGCATATTCCTCCATTCTGACATTACATACTCCAAGAGAACTAAATAAGCTACTTTATCTCTGAAGCCTACTTCTGGTTTATTTTACTGAAAAGATGTGTTCTCATCCATACAACCATGGACTTAGCAAAACACTTATGCAGCAGGTTACCAGATCTCTCAGAATGTATTTTCAAGTATCTAATTCTATTTAGAATCACCAAAGGTGATAAATATTTTGGTAGGAACTTTATGCTTATGCTTTTGAGAATGTCTCGTGTCAGAACAGAGCATACTCTAATATACCCAGCTGTGTGCCTCATACAGCCCTCCTTCATCCTCTATTTCATGTCTTCCTTTCTCTTTCAGTAACCTCTTTATGGACAGCATTCCCCATTGCAATCCAGGCAAGCCATGTTACTTTTCTCACTTTGCTCACTGTTTCAAAATATTAACTTGGTAAACATACTATAGGATTGATAGCACAAATGAAGGCTGTAGAAGTTATTGCACAACACTGAAGAACTCTAACTTGAGACTCACAAGACAAAGATGTGTTTCTTGTTGTTTAAAGCTTTACAGGAGAAAAACCAAGGACTATTTTACTCTGATGTTGCAGTCTTTACTTACAGAACCAATCTTTACCTCTGCAAGAAGTCTCAGTTTAGTTGTGTTCCTACGATTTATCAGTTTGTCACAAGATAAGGTTCTATGACAAAGGACATTATGCAACTCCACTAAAACCATGGAAGCTTAAATTGTACTCTGAGGAATTCTGTAATTCTGGTTTTATCATAGGATCATAGAATATCCTGAGTTGGAAGGGACCCATGAGGATCATCGAGTCCAACTCCTGTGCCTGCATAGGACAACCCCAAAAATCATGCCATATGTCTGAGGGCGTTGTCCAAATGCTTCTTGAATATTGTCAGGCTTGGCGCCATGATTACCTCCCTGGGGAGCCTGTTCCAGTACTTCACCACCCTCTGGGTGAAGAACCTTTTCCTAATATCCAACCTACACCTGCCCTGGCATATCTTCCTGCCATTCCCTCAGGTTCTATCATTGGTCGCCAGAGAAAAGAGATCAGCACCTGCCCCTCTTTGCCTTGTGAGGAAGCTGTAGACTGTGATGATGTCTCCCCTCAGTCTCCTCTTCTCCAGCCTGAACAGACCAAGTGACTTCAATCGCTCCTCATATGGCTTCCCCTCTAAACCCTTCACCATCTTCCTGGCTCTCCTCTGGACACTCCCTAGTAGCTTTGTATCCTTTTTGTACTGTGGCGCCCAAAATTGCACCCAGTACTCAAGATGAGGCCGCACCAGTGCAGAGTAGAGCAGGACAATCACCTCCCTCAACCGGCTGACAATACAGTGCTTGATGCACCCCAGGACACAGTTGGCTCATGTTCCAACCTGCCATCGGCCAGAACCCCCAGATCCCTCTCTGCGGGACTGCTTTCCAGCCTGGTGCTCCCCAGTCTGTATGTACATCCAGGGTTGCCCTGTCCCAGGTGCAAAATCCAGCACTCACCCTTGTTAAACTTCATAGGGTTGGTGATTGCCCAGCTCTCTAATTTGTCCAGATCTCTCTGCAGGGCCTTTCTGCCCTTGAGAGTGTCAACAGCTCCTCCCAGTTTTGTGTCATCGGCAAACTTAGATAGTAGTCCTTCAAGTCCTGCATCCAAGTCATTTATGAAGACCTTAAAGACTACTGGCCCTAAAGATGGATCCCTGTGAAACCCTGCTAGTGACTGGTCGCCTGTTGCAGATGGAGTGAGAGTGCACTTGTAAGAGCAATATGCTTATTGATAACAAAGTTTGATAATAAATGTGTGTCCTGGTTTCAGCTGGTTTAATGAGATTCGATGGCAAGATACGCTTGATTATTTACTGCATAGAGGACAGCGTCAGACAAGACTGTCAGGAAGACCCTCCCATAGAGTCATGAGGTTCAGAGAGGACCCCCTTGCTTTCTAAACTCCTTCTCAAAGAGGAGTCTAGGTGCAGCTGGATCCAATCCTAGTCCCAGACTTGGTCAATGGTTTATGTCTAAAGGATTATATATGCACAATCAATCCTTTATATCACTTAGCTAAGATTTCAAAGTTTAGCATGCTGTTAGTCACTTACCGAGGATCTGTTGTGCCAAGGAATCTCTCAACCTCGAGGAGTAACCTTGAGAGGCGTCCCTGCTCAAGGGGAGATCCTGGTGTGCAGCCCACTGCCGTGCAGGAGAGCTCAAAGGGCTCTTGGGCTGCTCACTATTTATGGGGGTAAGATGATTAACTCATAGTCATGTTTACATACCAACTCCGTATGTTGGTTTCTTCCAAATCTAGCTTGAGTTGGACACTGACCAGCAGTGTGGTTAGGTAGACACATTGCCATAAATTAGCCCTTGGCTGTTGTGTTGTTATCTGTCTCCCCTGAATCCACTTTGAGCTGGATGCATCCATCACAACTGCCACTGGTGATTATCACTTGAGCAGGGCCATAGGAAAAGGTCACATGGGGGAGGGGGGGGAAGGGAAGCAAGAGAGTACAGGGGGAGCATACTGCCACATCACCATCCCGATGTAACCCCATTTACTATAACCTTTTGAGCCCGACCTGTCAGCCAATTGCCCAGCCATTGCATTATGTGTTTATCCAGCTGTGTGCTGGACATTTTTGTCCAGGAGGATACTGTGAGAGACAGTATCAAAGGCTTTACTGAAGTCCAAAAAGATTACATCGACTGGTTTCCCTTGGTCAACTGGGTGGGTAACCTTGTGATAGAAGGAAATCAAGTTTGTTAAGCAGGACTTGCCCCTCGTGAACCCATGCTGGTTGGGACTAATAACTGTGTTGTCTTTCAGGTGTTTTTCAATAACTCCCAGAATAATATTCTCCATAATTTTGCCAGGCACAGAGGTGAGACTGACTTTATGTGTTCTTCCAGTAGAATAACAATTACTATCATTCCCAAATATTTCTTACTGAAGAACACAGACCCGGGAAATGTCAAGTCAAACATGGTCACCAACACTTCAAGGAAAACAAGATCTGAAGCTCCCGCTGCTGCTGAAAAATGTTAAGTGCACTGTGACTATGTAACTTTAATATTATAGTCCTTGTGTCCTGTAAAACTAAATAGAGGTTGAAAGCAGTTTACTGAGATCATATATAGTACAATTTGGTTCAATAAATTGTTCTTTATGATAATTTAAGTCTTTTTCCACTTTAAAGACCAATGGGTTCTTTTTCTTCTACTGCTCAATTCTAGAAAATAGTCAGCTGTGAACAGCATTTTCTTACAAGTCATGCAGTATTGACAGTTTGATAAAAGGTAACTTTCATTATTCAAAAAATAACAATTTAGCTTAAATCAAGCTTCATTTTTGTGTAAGCAAGGAGAAGTACTAAACCAGACTCAGCCTTGATGATCACAGATTCTAACAATCATTCACATAAGTTGCCCAAATGACTGAAACTGTATATAATAGGAAATGTAGTCTTAATGCTTGTATACCTGCCATGTTAACTCATTCCTCTCTTTCCATTCTGTTCAAGGCTAGCACAGTTGCTAAGGTGAATGGCAAGTATTTGACATTAAGAATAAGCCTTTGTAAAACATTCAACAAATAATACCTGTTGTTGCGTTTAGCACACTGAGGACAACAGGAACTGGAATGTATTCATCTGATGCTGTAAATAGATGCCTTTAACACAATAAATCTATTGACTGGTAACATTCAGGTTGGTGCTATGGGTATTGCCTGTATATTTTACCTCAATTTGCATTGCATTCCTTTAAGAAGGAAGATGAGTCCCAGTGGAGGCCTTGGAAAGAGGGGAAGGCTGTTCCTGGGGAACTTATGAGTATACACAAGAAGAGATATTTAGATGGCAGGCTGTGTTACCAACAAAGAGCTGGAGAGACAGAAACACTTATAAAATCCACAGCCATGTCTCAGAGGCATGATCATCTTCTAGGGCCTAAAAGGAAATTCTTCACTTCATTCCATGTCTAGAAGTTAATGCATAGCCCAAAACAAAGCCTGAAAATAGTGACTCACCTGTAAAGACAGAGTAAGCAGACAAAAATGATTATTTGACTTCTGAATTTCTGTTCTCTATGACCCAATCACTGAGTTGCCTCCATTTAAAAAGTATTAGAGTTCTTTTAAGCTGAATTTTATTAATCTTGAAAGCCCTTCAGTCTCCTTTGGGGAGTTTATAATAGAGGTCTATACAGGTACTCTGTAAAGCTCTGACCAAGCTAGTGACTGCTTTAGCTAGGAAAAAAAAAAAAAAAGCTTCCTGTAAACTCTGCTATTTAACTACTGCATTGAACTTTAAAAGGGTTTTTGCAGTCAGCTGATTATTTACAACATTCCCACCCTCTGAAGGGAAGAGCCAACAGAGTGCCCATCCCTGCCTAGGGGCCACGGAACCACATGCTCAAGCCCATCAAAGCCAGAAAAGAAAAAAAGAGTAATCATGTATCACCTTCACTGCAGAAAGTCAGGACACCAAAGTTACAAAGCATTCAGTTGTGTGGGCACAGGTGGAGTCATACATGGGATACCTGTAAAATCTGAGGGACAGATAAAGGCAGTAGGTTACTGCCGTTTTCATCTGACCACCTCCAGCGCAGATTTTTACACTGTTAACTATAACAGATTCCCAGCTGCTGGGATCCTGAATTCAAAACCATCTCCACTTTTAATGAAATGAGAATCTTGTAAAGCACAAGAAAGATGGCAGTGGCCTTTAGAGACTTGTTTCAATTTTTTATTTTTCTTCCAAAGCAGGAAAAAAAAAAACAAAAAAGAATTTGTACTCATATCCTTTTATTGCGACATAGTTATAACAAGTGTCACCCAAGATGATAGGAAAGTTTGAAAAGGAGACAGATCACCTGAGCAAGCCCAAGCCTATATTTGGGAGTAATCACTTAGTCTCTCCAGGCTGGTTTAGCCTTTAGAGATCTGTGACTGAAAACACTTACTAGTTAGCAAGTGATCCATGTGAGTTCATTTTAAAATGTAGAGACCTGGTCACATAAAACTTCCATCAGAAATATTGTTAGAATGTGCAGAAAGAAGCATTACCTTGAGTAATGAAATTAGGCTCTTTCCACTAGGTGTTTGTATCTGACATAGAACCACTGGTGAATGAGAACATTACTTTGCATTGCAACAGCTCACTTCACTTTCTTACATGAGCTACACACAGTGAGAGAACATGAGGAAATTAAAGGTTGACCCAGGATGGACAGATCAAGGACAAAGTTTAAATTTAAAAATAATCAAAGGATGAAACACTTGGCCTGACTTTTTGTTATCCTGCATATGTTCTTAACAAAGTATTCTTATTCACTCAGCTGGCATTAAGGAGCATTTTCTGCTGAACTTGTGTGGAACAATGGTGACTGAGTGAATGATTATGCTAATCTTACATCAGTATTCCCAATAGATATTACATGGCATAAATCCCAAGCTCCTTCCTGTTAAGAAAGCACTACTGCAAAAATGAATCACAGTCAACTACCAATGTTTCAAATGTTACTTGTATTCTACATTTGAACTCTAATTAAACTGCCTTGAACTTGCATTAAAAAAATTTTCAAAATACTATTATAACTATTTACAACATTGTTAGTTCTTTACTTAGCATATACTGTGCTTGTATAATAAACCTTGTTTTAACAGAGCTATACAAATTATGATAATGACAATACACTGCTGGACTACAAGCACTACTACTTTACTACTTTAGTCCTTCAGTGTGACACTGCAGGAGTGAAAAAAATATGGTTTTGTTTTAGTGACTGCTGGTTGTCATACAGAGTAGGATTCCACACACCTCCTCCCCGCCCCCACCCTGCATTTGAAATTCTGAAAATGGAACCTAAGGTCAGAACATGAATGATGTAGAAGATGCTAACAGATTTTTTTTTTTCTCCCCTGGGAGCAGAATTGAATGAGCCAGGGCAGAGGTTAGGAGAACAAAGACTGCAACTGTTTAAGGTTCCAGCCCAGAGTCTGTGCCCACAGTGTGAGATGCAACAGAATCATGCTAGATGAACTCTGATCAGCAATACTAAATATCATAGTGAATATCTATCAAAAACCAGTCCTGCTAGCTCATAAGAACCACCTGATACCATGTCATGATAGCCTATAAATGAAAGGTAAGACATTAACTTGAGTTACCTTAAGTCCTCAATGTTTAAGAAGTGTTATTTTTTCCTTTGTGCAACTAGACTTGAAGCTGTCTTGAGCCAATTCTGATCTAGGTAGCATTAAATCTGTTTAGAGTGAACCTCTCTGAACCCATTAACCTCAATTCACTTATATTTAGGCTAATTTGTAGTTGCAGAAGATTACTTTCCAGCAAGCTTAACAAGCAGATAAAATTTGGTCATGGTACAGATAAGAGCCAGCTAAAATAATGCTATATGTCTTCAAACACAGTATGGCCTTCTGAATGCCCCTATAATGTACAATTTCTGGTAACTGCAACAAAAACCATAGTGTAACTATCCAGGAACATGGCAAGAAAGATTGCTTTGGACTGGGCTACTATGCGTGTGGGAGGAAGGCATGTGTGAAGACCCAGCTGTCTACTCAAGAAAAACCCAACCCAGGTTCAGCACAAAGGAGGAGACACAAGTAGCAACTTCCACACTTAGAGTTCTGGCTATATTAGATATGGTAGTATTAAGATACACTCACCTGGACAGCTCTTAATGTTTGTTGTGTTTGCATCAAAGCAATGTGTCTTAAGGGACTGTCTCTGCTTGCACTGCAGGCAATAGCAAAGTTCCTGTTCTTTCAAAGACACAAGGATGAACAAAAGGACAAGTACACCCAGCAAGTTTCAAACCAAGTTACTGGGCTAATGATTGATACAGTAAAAGTACAGACAATTTTGTCCACCTCTTTTCTAAGGAGGAAGACTGAATACTTAAGCCATTTTCTTATTGCTATCTAAACTCAAAGAGAGTTTCCCTGCATAAGCACCATTTTCACCAGTAGAGGCTGTTTCCTAAGAGTCGTCGTCTTTAAAAAAATCTGTAGATAAGGAGTTTTTAGCTAACAAACTGTTATAAAGCATGTTTATATGCAAAATGCTTGAGTGAAATGAGTTACTAGCAATTAACCTTCTAGTGCACTTTTAGGATATTTAAATGTAAAATAATTTTCTGTAAATATAAATCACCTTTAGAAAAGTTGTATATGGCTACTAAGAAGCCCTGTAAAGCACCAATATAACTTCAAGTAATCTAATAGTATTATAGCTATCTAATGAAGTTTGAAATGAACCTGTCTGGATTGCTAACTAATTTTGTGGCAAAGAATAGATTTTTCTTTCCCTTATGTTTATTCTTTTTTTTTCTTGTATATTGATCCAATTTGAATAGATTTCTTAGATTAGCTAAGATATTACTGCATGAGTATTCACTAATCTCTAATTAGCATTTTTAAATCCTTACATTTTTAATTAAACATGCATGAAGTCTAATCTCTGTAACTGCAATTAGAATAACTTATTTAATACATTTTGTGCTAATGACTGTATTGTTCTAAAATTGTTTTTCATCAGGTATTTCACAGAAAGATTGAGACGATAAAAAGTATATGGCAGCATATATTTGGAAGACTTTTTTTAGTAGCAAGGTGTTTCTGGTTTTTTGCTTTAAAAAAAAAAATAACAACAAAAACCTTTTTCCTCTGATTTGATATAAAACCAACATTAGCCCCAGTTTTAGCAACCTAGCAGTTTATCCAAATAGCTCAGTATGATAAAGACTGATAGACCTCTATCTGCAATGGAGGGCATTCTGTCATGAAGTTGTGGCTGTGACATTTCCGCTTATTAACAAGAAGCAAGGATTCTTATTCCCTTCTCTCAACTAATATAAACTTTTAAAACAATGAGGAGTTTGCACACTGGTATCAACCTCATTGTACAAATTGGTAGAGTTCTTCTCACTTCCTGCTTTTAAAGATAGTGAACATTTGGCCAAATAACAACAAGTATCTCTGTAAAGGTCCTTTTACTTAAAGCAAACCAACAAAGCCAAAACCCATACAAACCTGTATTTGACATCCAGCTAAGATAACGCAGATGCACTGAATCCAGAGAGAGCTGTCAGAGCCAGATCTGGTGTCCACGTTTCCTAAAGACAGGTCTGATCAGCCTGTGCTCCTGCATCTTACCATGGTTGCCATTTACATTTTAGACATAAGCTGAGAACTGAGAAAAATTAAAGCAACTGTTGCCCGGCTATTTGCCAGGAAAGCTCGAGAAATAAGTTTAAGATGCCTAGGTGCTCTGGTTGGTACCTTGTCTTTTGACCAGTGCAGGAATATACAAAGGAGGCCATGCCTGTAGCTTGAACAGCTGTGCCAGAGAGGCTTCACCATATAGACCATTTCTTTGTCACTGGGAAGAGTCCAACTTCTCAACTATGTGTTTCTGGAGCATAATGAAGGTGATAAGGGTAGGCTGTTCATTCAGTTGTTAGATTGTGCAATCAGGTAGCCCTATAATACAGTACTGACATTGCCAGCAACTGGCCACAGGCTGCGTACTGAGTTTGCAAGGCCTCAGGACTGAGCTTTGTCACAATTGCTATGTTTGACTTTTTCTTGACCTGCCTGCAACATTCTTTTACTTGGCTTAGCTGTGACTTTTTTTTTTTTAGTTAATCAGGTGTCTATTGCTGATTTGTTTTGCTTCTGTTTGTCTTTATGTTGTATGATCAAAGCTTTATATAGATAGTAGTAACAACATTTTATTATGGATAGTAGTAACAAAGTAATAACAAACTTTTATTCTTTGCAAATATCTCATTCTACAGCTAACATAAGAACGTAGTGTAGAGAAAAGAGGTGTGGTATGACAGCAGAAGCCTTGACAAGTGGACACAGGATGAGATGTACGTATACCTCTTGTACAGGCATGGGATGATGAGGAATGAGACATGTGCTTGGCACTAGAAATCCCACAGCTATAAACAGCTCTGTGGTCAGTTAAGGAAATTCAGACTGGATCTGGACAAAACTGGGATCTCTTTTGTCAGATATCCCAGCCCACAAAAGGAAATGGATCACTAGAAACTCTACAATTCCCATGAGACATCACTGTAGCTCAGGAGACAGAGATTAGCCTCAAACTAACCTGTATTCAATCCTCAGACTAATCTGTATGCATTCAAGTGGAAATAAAATGTCTCAGTATCTCTAAATCAGTCTGCTTGTTCACCAATTTCTACTCCAGAAAAAGGAGTATTCTTATTTTTTTCCCCAAAATGATATGACTTTTTTCCCCTCCTCCAGAGGGCCTGAGGAAGAGTGATTGATTAGTTGGAATCAGCTCTATTAGCAAGTCTTGAAAAACCATAATGCAAACAACTGTGTCATAATGCAGTAACTTTCATCAGCCTGCAAAGTGGGTTTTTTTGTTTGTTTTAAAGAGACCTTACAACGATGACCAGTATTTGAATGTAATGTGGGAGATACAGTTTTGATAGCAGAAAACAGTTAAGGTGTTCTTGATTTTATATTAACTAGGATTGAGGACAGTAATGAATACTTTTTCCCCCCCATTTTAAACCTAACCACCAACCTGAAGTGTTAAGCAAGCAATGTTCAAAGCTTCTGGTCCTCAAAACAGCATTTTGAAGCTTTCTTATGGTAACAGCCCACCTTCATAGTGCACATTGCAGATCTCTCTAAAGCAATGCTCTGACCATCCTACTAAGTGATCCGACCTCCACAGATTTGACCTGAAGTTCTACGTGCACTGCCTCATTGTCTCAAGCCTGTCTTACCAAGCACGTCCTGCTTCATGCAGGATATGCAAAGTGTGCTCAGACATCCCATTTCCTGGGTTTCCTACATGCCAATTAAACATGAACAAGGCTCACCATTAGTTCTTGCACTGCCTCTCCTTCTGAATACCTCGCAGTCTTTATCCTGCTTCTGGCTCATGACAAGCAAGTTGTGATTTCATCTAAACTACCTCATGCTCATCTCAGGAAATCTACAGGCATACATATGCAGCCCAGAACAAGCCCATCCTCCTACAGATGGGTGTCTTCACCTATCTGTTATACAAGCTGAAGTGTTTTAAAATGTTCAACAGTTTCTAAAACAGCCGAATATAAAAGGACATTCTGTTCACGAATGAGGTTAAGCACTGAGTTAGATAGGAGGAAGGAAGTTGGAATTAATTTTTCCAGTCTTTTTTTTTTTTTTTTTGGTACAATGTCATGATATTGCTTGCATTAGGGAGTTTTGAAAGTGTTCAGAAGACCAATTCTTAAGACAAGAGTGACTGAAGGAAAAAAATTTTTTGTAATTAACATTTTAAGGTGCAAAACAGTTCTTATTTATCCTTGTACTGAAAGCACTCTTTTTCATTTATTTATTTTAAGGGCTGGGTTATTCCCTCCCTCCATCCAACCCCAAGAAAAATTTATAGCTTTTGTAGTTCAATATTTTCTATAATTAAAAAATGACAACTAGAAGTATCTTCAGTGAAAATGTTTCCATTAATATTTCAGCTAAGCTTCACAGCAAGACATAACTCTTAATAAATACATGAAGAGGTCGTTAACAATGCTTGCAATGTAATGGTTTGCTGATAACAGTGAAATGTGAACATTACCTTGGAATTCATTTTATGCATTTCTTGCAAGCTATGTATGGAACAGAGGGAAGATGCCTTTCCCCTTTACATCAGCAATTAAAGTCAGCCCTTCTACTACATTGTACATATGCAGTTGCCTTTCTAGTTCCATTCCAGTTGGAATTAAATTGGTTAACACCCCAAGATTTCCTGAGTTTAATATAAAACCTCTTGTACATTAAGTTCTCAGAAGCACAAGAGATGTTCCATTTTTTCCTGCTTCTACAGAAAGCAGCTACTGTTGATGAGGACTGACATACAAACATCAGTACACAAGAAGATGTGTTTCATCTTGGTTGGGTGGTCTATAACAGACTCCCACCAGGATATCTGCCTTGTTGGCCTTTCCCCTGATCTTTACCCGTAAGTACTCGACCTTATCATTACCATCATTGAGTTCTGTACAATCAAAATACTCTCTAACATATAGAGCTACCCTACCACCTTTCCTTCCTTGCCTATCCTTTCTGAAGAGCTTATAGCCATCCATTGTGGCAATCCAGTCATGAGAGTTATCCTACCATGTTTCCATGATGGCAACTATCTCATAGTTTTCCTGCCACTCAATGGCTTCCAGCTCCTCCTGTTTATTCCCTATGCTGTGTGCATTGGTGTAAATGCACTTCAGCTGGGCTATTGATCTCATCTCCAACACAGGCATGCCACCCATAGGCTGATTCCTAGCGAGCCTGGTTTTATCCCTTTCCCACTTTGAATCTAGTTTTGAAAGAAGTATTTGTGAAAACAGTGTCAAGAAAGATTATAATTATGTAAGCTCATAGTATATTACCAGAAAAACACGAATGGATCTAAAATGCATTCCTATGACACAAAGTTACATTGAATCTGCTTTGCTCTTAGGAATCCTGTGCCTCTTTCAATTTAGTTAATCAGAATTAAGCATACTATTATGAAAGCAGTTTACTTTGAAGTGGGATTATTTAAGTGCCATGGGCCATCAGCAGTGTATCGAGTTATTAAGAATCCAGCAGAGATTAGGTCCCATGGCATAACATTATAGGGTTTCTTAATTCTAAAAAAGTAGAAACTATGGTTTTCCATTTTCAGTTTTGGAGATGGACAACACTAAGTTTTATTGTCTTCAGAATGAAGTTGTCTGCAGAATGAAATCTTTATTTAGGAAGCAATCAAAAAAGATAGGATGAGACAAGAATCAGAAAATTTTCATTGATCTAGTCATAACTCTGACCTAAGACTGCTAATTCGGGTTTAGGGTGTACTCTGCCGCATCATCCAGATCATTAATGAAGACACTGAACAGGACTGGGACTAGTATTTACCCTTTGGGATACACTGCTAGTTACTGTCCTCCAACCTTTCCTCCCTTTGGTATGGTTGCTATCCAGAAAGTTACCTGGGATAAAATAGGCTTCTCTGACTAGAGCTTATTATCCTTTACTATGCCAATTGTCCAGATTCACAGCTGAAAGTCTGGAACCTGTGTGTTTATCATAAGTCAGATAATTTATTTCCACCTATACCCAATCCATTTGTTTCAAAGCTGTAAAATACTTCTAGATTTCTTTAAAAGCTCACTGAAGTTTGAAACTAAACAAAATACCCGCACAAAAACCACACATACAACACATCACAGTCCTCCTCCCCCAACACTTTCTATTAACTTTAATGAACTTTGGTAAGATCCCATCTTTATATATTTAATGCAGTGGGGTTTTTTTTGTAGCTAAGAAACAGCTATACTGTTCTTTCTCATGACAATTAACTTCCTCCCCTTCCTTATTTAACTGCTTAGCATTGTCCAGTCCTCAGAGAAGTTATCGTTTCTCATCCCACTTCCTCCTAAGCAAGTCTTACCAGTGGTTGGGAATGAATCTGAGAAAAGAAGCAGTGGCTATCTTACCAGATGCTCCCTACTATCTCCCAGCACTCCAACTGTCTGTAGGACCTTAGGAGAAAAAAACCAAAACAACAGGGTCTCCTGCCAGAATTTAAGCCTTCTGGCAAAGCAAAGCTAATACATCAGCTGGCCTGTCACCTAACAATTATCTCATCAATTGTTAAAAGCATATGCTCTAACAACACTTACAAATGTACTAGCAGTACATTTTAAAGCTCTTTTACATATCTGGAGCCCTCTTGAAGAATTAAGTTTTGTAAGAAGCTGTCTGGATCCATTCCTTACTGTTCCTGCCAGATCAGGACCTTCTAAGTCACATTTCTATTAACACAGAAGGCCCTTTGGTGACACCAGTCAGCAAGAGCCATGCACATGGATATCATGTTACAAGTATGTGAATTTCAGAAGACTGTAAGCTTTCCTTTTTACTGTGATAGCTATTAAGTAACATGATCAGCAGACATCATAAAAGCAATGGCTGAAGTGTTTGTACAGTCATGAGCAAAACAGCACTCAAAGTGAGGTGAAAAACTGTAACTATTAAGATGTATCTCACTGAGAATGACTCGTATTTTCCTTATTCATAGCCTTGGGAGGGTGTGTGTGTGGGGAAATTCCTTGAATAAGGGAAGCTGAAGAATGTATGTTCAATAGAAGAGAAAACTGTAGTGTTGTCCTCAAAAGATACAATGTTAGCAGATCCTCTATTTTCTCTACTTAACTGTAGTATGCAACTGTAGATAGAGAAGTCATCTCAACTGCTCTTAAGATTCAAATATCTTATCCCCAGTTCCCACACAGCCCTCACAACAATACCTTAGTGCCCCAGATGGATTTACTCATTTTGTGTAATGCATTTATTCCCTTTACAACATGGCTCACACCAAGTTTATCATCATCGTCTTTATTTAAAGATAGGAAACAGAAGCACAAGAACGCTAAGAACCAGAGAAACAAAAGGACTTGTATGTCACTAGGTTGGTCATTATGCTATATTTTCCAGGAATTCTTTTTTTTCTGCTCATTTGTGCAAAAATGTTGCTGTGGTTAAGCCCTCATCAGATCTGGCAGGTCTGGCTCTTCAGGTACTGTATTCTTGTACACACTGAAGTGACGCCAGTACTCCACTAATCTGTTGCATAAAGGAGCAAGCACTTTTAGACATGCTTAAAATATATTTGGGAACTTAAGAAGCAACCCTCTAACCTCTGTGGCCAACGAGATAAGTTTCATGAAGCTGAATTTTGAACTCTATGTATATTTGAGTGATAGTGTTGTGGTATGGGCAAAAAAAAATGTAGAGGTTGGATGGCAGTAGAAGCCACCCTGTCCCCACCCCCGCCACCCCCATCCCCCATAAGCAAACCCATGAAAGGGTGTTACTGGTCCCTAAAAGAAGGGAACCTTGAGCACTAGGTAGAGATTTAAAGAATAATAAAAAGCATACATCTAATGTCCATGAATGTTGGCAGGAAGTAGCACACGTAAGAAAGTGCAAATCCAGTTGTAGCCCTCCAGTTATGGTAAGGGCTACAGAGAAAGAAGAGAGGAATCACTCCAACATCATCTCTCACAGCTTAGGACACAAAAAACCAGACCAACACTATTACTTAAATCATAGATTAAGTCATAGATAACGTTAACAACTGCCAGCTCTTTTCCCACCCTCACCCTCCTGAAAGATCTTCAGTTTTCAATTTACCTCTCACAGCATTTTACTACTGCAGACTCAGCAAACATAAGTAATTTTGAAATTTAAAGTGTCTTCCCACACCTTCTGAATCACCTTTCCCCAAGGCAGTGATCAATACCACAGAACTGTGTCAGTGTGAATTCAGCCGCAGCAGTGTAGATGATTACATGTTCATTCTACTTGACTTTTGGGGTAAACCAACTAGGCCTAAAGCTGCTTAAGCACATAAGTCCCTTCTGAAAAAGAGTTCCTATTGATGATTTACCACCTGAGCAACATTTTTAACACACAGAAAAAAAAAAAAAAAAGCAAGTATCAACAAGGATTCACACATGAGCTGTTTAGGAAAAGAAATTCCAAACAAAAAAAGAATAAGAGTAAAAAAGTAAAGCATCACAATAATGTGGCAGTGGACATGGACATCAGGTAGAATGTGAACAGCACTGCAGGTAAAATACAAACTTAAACAGTTGGTGCTCAATTTGGCCATATATATTCCAAGAGACAGTCATTGCTTTGCATCATCTCAGCATAAAGCACTCCTAAAACCAGAAATATGATGAAAAGAGAAGCGTGTGTCAACCCCAACAGATAATACTAACAAAAGCCATAACCATTATTAGAAACAAAGCTAGAAATGCTGCAGAGTCTTGTGAACAGTGAAACATCATTAGCTCCTGCCATTTGTCATCATGTCATCAAATCTAGCATAAGATCGATACAGTAAGCATTGAATCACTGGAGAAAGATTTCAGTGCAAAACAGTGATTTATCCATGAAGGTAACGAACCACACAAGGAGCCTTTTGTTGTTAAATTAAAAAACGAAACAAAACAAAACAAAAACCTTCACCATCATAGCAGATGAAAGGTAGAACTTTGTGCTATTAAGTTCTACTTTGATTTGGCAGAAGCGTTGAAAGTTTAGTCTTAACTACATTAACAATACAGTAGCACTTCAACAACCAAGGATTTTAAGTCAGTAAAGGATAATTAGAGAAACTTTACGAGAGACTATCTTTTCATAGCAGATTTACAGTGCAGTCAAAAAGTGTTAGCCACAAGGCTCCATCTGCTTTTGCTGATTATTTGAAAGATAGGGTTAGAGGCTGCAGATGACAACAGATATTCAATATGAATGAGACAGGACTTTTGGATACATGTACCACAAAGAATCTTTGTCACTGGGAAATGTAAACTTCAAAACTAAAATTGGGTGGTCTTTATGGCCTTGCATGCTGTGCAGCAATGCTACTGGTAACTTTGAGTATAGTCCTGTATCAGTTTACCACTTACAAAATTGAAGGGTGGGTAAAGGCTTAAGTTTACACACTTACCTGTTGACTAGCAATTGAATGCAAAGGCCTGGCTTAATTTCCAGGTTACAAAAGACTGCTTAATGGACTGCTTTAGCTGCAATACGTTTCTACGTGAACAATCCTATGTTTAAAGCCTTGTTGATTCTTGTTAATGCACCAAGGCATTTATCTCATCTTTGTGATTTGCATCCAAATGTTCTACTTGTGTTTTTGCCAAACACTACCTCACTTTTGCAACTGCTAGACCAAGGAGTAATTGCTAATTTTAGGATGATTTATTTACAACAAACATTGATGTGTTTACTTAAAGTGATTGACAAATCACACAAATCATCAATGAATGAATTTTTGCAAGAGCTTCAACACACAACATGCCTTTGAATACGTTCTTGCAGCATGGGACTTGAGAACTAATAATACAACATGATGATGTTTGGAAGGAATGAATCCACAGCTTTTAAAGCTTTGAAAAACAAAGCTCAAGTAGTAATTCTTGGACAAACTGTTGCGTTTGATGAATTAGAGACAGATACTGTAGAACTTAGATTCACCTAGAGTTAGAGGAAGATGAATGAAACCAACTTACTGAAGAACAAAGGGAAAATGAGCTTGCAGAAAATAAGAATGTGTTATAAGAATGTGTAACAAGAATGGTTGAAGTTTGTTCTTACTAGAGAGGGTAGATCAGTTTGTAACAGAAACATATCACAACATGAACTGAAGTTAAAATTGTGATTAAAAAATGGGGCTGTAAAAGAACAACAATAATTGCCTCAAAGTGGCTATCTCCAACATATTTTAATCCTCTAATGTAGTTAATGTTTCTTCTGTTTCAAGTGGAAATATGTTGTTTCACATGCAGAAACAACAGTGGAGTAAGCAAGGCAGAGAAGAAACATCAGCTGTAGCTAGTGATAACCCAGAGAACTGCTCATCCACCTCTGCCAACCCCATCAATTCTCCAGTAGGACTGACCATATTTTTACAATGTCAGGAACATATTCACACAACTACATTTTTTTTTAAAGGTGCATTATTTTATTACATTTATTATCATGTAGCCTAGTTAAAATTAGTCATTGCTTTCTTTGATTTAAATAATCTTTCATCGAGTATGTGTGGATATGGCAGGAAGTTTAGTCAAGGAGGTTAAGAAATTCCCTTATTTTCCAATCAATAATCTATAAATGCATATTTCCTAAAACCAAGTTCCCTTAGGGATGCATCTATCAGCATTAGACTGCTACATATTAGGTTGAGCACAGAGCTGTGGGAGCTACCATACTGTGGCAGGACGTAAGGGCTTCAGCATATTGGCTCTATAATTGCCAGGTATACAAAGGTAGCTCACAACCAACAGGGTCTAAGTGCTAATAAATACATCGAAGCTCATCCAATTAAGCACTATGTCTTCAGCCTCTATGACACCAATGGGAGTACATAGTTGCACAAGCCTTTTCATAGATCTAGATCCAAGCTATTTGTTCAGAACCACAGAGCCATTTAGTGGAGATTAATTCTCAGATTCCTGTTTAAAACTGTGAATTTCTAAACACACTGATAGCACAGCAGATAGAGCCAGTTGGGAATTTGTTTAGATAAAGTTTAGACAACAGGCTACATGAATATAGAAAAAAAAGCAGGTTAAATATCGCATGCACTGGACAGAACTTCTCTATGAAGACCTACAACTAATCAATTAGTAAAATTGAGTATTTGCACAAGTGTTTTATAGTCACAGACACCAGTAAATTTAGCTCTTCATGAAAGTATACAACTAAAAGCACAAACCCATGAAACTTGCTTGCATTCTGTCTTAGGAGTACAGTAGCAGTTAAAAGTTTATGACTATTGACTTCAGATTTCTTTCTCAACTTCAAAAACATTTCATACTGAGAAAGATGGATTTTTTTTCTCAGCCTAGAATCATTCAAACAGAAAAAAAAAAATCAGTTCACAGCCTAGCAGAACACCAGTCAAAACCAATTCAATATTAGAAGACATACCTACAAAACAAAAGCCACTCTATTACATACTTTCTTAAGTACTGCTACCTTCAAGAAAGCCTTTTTGATTCACTCCTGAAATTTCTCATTCCTTCTTCAGGATCTCAGCCACCACTCACCCACCTCATAAATGCCAGATCCACTGCATCAGATTCACCACATTATACTCCTCCAAATAAAAAGTTAAGTCCTAAGGCAAGCCTACACTACCCCTTTCCCATGTATCCTTAGCAGGAACCTTCTCATTATTTTTTTGTTCCTGACTACAGTTCACTTACCTCATGAAGGCCAGGCCTTCCTCCCATACTATATTTCAAACAGAAAGCAGAGTTTCTACTACTATTAAAAAAAATCCCAGCCCCCTTCTTTAAGTTTTCATATACAATGAACAGAAACTTGAACAATCTCTTTTTTAACTTACAGAATAAGGACAGTATTAACCTACTCTTTCCCTTTTAATTGGCTCAAAACACCTGGTGACCATTTGCTAATTGAAACTAAATAACCAATTTATACTTTGTCACCTGCTCTGTTTTTAAATGCTTGTTGAATGTATTTTGGCTCAATTGTATAGAGAAGAGGTAAGGCAGTTCTCTTACTGAGGAGGCATTTGGTTTTGTTTGCAAGTCTTTTAGATTTTTCTCCCTTTTCTGTACAGTAGTAGCATTACTTGATTTCAGCTATTGAGTACTGGTTTAAATATTCCAACATTATCTACTGCGTCTGTTTTAGCCTTAGGTAATAACACTCTACTATAAAACAGAAGGCTTCTATGATGCCTGATGGAATTATTTCCTGACCTAATACTTTCTATATAGAAATAGGTTCAAACAAAATCATTTATTCTTGCCGTATGCTCTGCAACCTGCCTTTATTCTGAAAAGTGTTAAGAGATCTAAAAGTTCATTAAACATATATGATAACTCTAGTAAACAAACCAGCCTTGATAGTAACAAAGAAATGGCTCTATATTCCTTTTGTCTATTGACTCCAGAAGGACTGTGAATCAAAAACAGGACAAAGTTTTGTCCATTTTTTTGGAGCACGACACGTCTAAAAGCAATAAACCAGGTATGAGGAGGGGAGTGGAGAGGAGGAACTTAACCAATACTGACTAGTTTGCCAATGTATTTATTAGATTGTTTAGATGATTTATAGCATATTCTACTTCTTAAAGAGTTGAGTTCTCATTTTATGTTATTTTCTATTGCTAAAATTTCTTAAAAGTTCTGGATAACCAACCATCTTATGGCACCTAAAGTGGCCCAGTTATTGCTTTCTGCCTTTTGAAAATTAAGTCCTTCCAAGAGGAAAACTACAATATTTAAAATCTGTGCTAAGTTTCGCACATCTAGCAGGCTTATCGCTACTATAAATTATATAAAATACTATGGATTCAAAGTATATTTGTGTGAACATGGTTTTATAGTACAGTGGTAACTTGAAGCAACAACTGAGTTCACTGTTTAATTTTTGACTTGGTGCTGAACACATAGTAGAAGTCCCTTTCCTGAAGAAGTCTATGTCCAAAGCAGAATTCATCTAAAATTCCCGAACAGCCTGCAACCAGCAGTACAAAAGAGAACTTGGTTGTGTGATCCTGCCAGTACCACCCGAAGACACAGATCTTCCACAAACAGATCTGTTAAAACTTCCTAGAGACCAACCAGACCAAAAGTGAGTGGGCAGGTACTGGAACTAAACATAGCTACTCTTTAGGAAATGTGCAGGGAAGGAAATAGGAGCAGATGAAAGCATGAGATCAGAGTTGGAGCCCAGGGAGCAGAAATGTACACTATGCATCAGTAAGCATTAAGAATGGTGGATAGCTCAGCCCTTCTGAAGTCAGGAGTTATCTGCATAGCCAGTAGTATTCACTGCTGCTGGGGACGGAATTCACTACATTAAGTTAGTAAATCTCTGTGGAAGACAAAAGGGCAGAGGAAAGGGTTTACTACTGTAAGTCAACCGTTCCTTCCAGAAAGAACATAAGTTGCACTAAGGTTGTATATATAATGTATTTTGTTTTGTTAACTACTTCACATTAGCATAAGACTGCGGTAGAGCTGACAACTGACTTGGAGTTCCTTGATCTGCAACCCTGCTGTTTAAATATAAGACTATAAATTCTCTGCAGAGGTTTGTGTTTTTTAAGTAAACTAGCTAATAACCACCTCTGGTAATTAATTTTGGAAAAGTGATTAAAGTAAAAAAGCAAGTGAAGTTAATCATCCTTGACCTACATTAAAATCGGCCACTCACTGCTTAACTACATGAACTATTGAAGTCTGTTCTGAAGTTCAGCTTGCACAAAGGACAGAAAGAAAAAATAGTGGCAGTGCAGTTGAAGCAAAAGCTTTTAAATAGAAATAAGAGCCATAAAAAAATAGATAAGTTGTCATTCTTATGATTCTCTTACTTCATGTGTAAGCTGAAGGCACTAGAATGCAACACACCTTGGAGCAAAATGGTAAGTTTTAATTATTAAATGCAATTTCATTGGGTGTGATGATAGATACAGATTTTTCTGTGCAGTTTCAGATACAGATATGTGACCATATGCCACAAAATGGGAAATCTGATTGTTTTGTGCATGGGCTAAAGGGTGAATTACCAGTAGTTTGTTGTAGTTCCCCTTATCTACTAGAACGGTGAGATGTAGAATATCTTTATTTTTAGATTTTGATATTCTGGAACAGATGTATCTTTTCCTGAAGAAAATGCACTGTGTTCAGTCTAAAAGTCAATGCACATCAGCATTTCAAAACACCGAGTCTTGATTTTAAATATTTTGGGCTTCATTCATTTTTAATTATTAATAATTGCTACCATTGCAAAATGTCAGCCAGCATTAGTGTTATAGTGGGAAAAGATTAATTGCCCAGGTGGTCAAGAAGGTCAAGAGCATCCTGGCTTGTATTAGAAATAGCATGGCCAGCAGGACTAGGGAAGTGATTGTCCTCTTGTACTCGACACTGGTGAGGCTGCACCTCGAATACTGTGTTCAGTTTTGGGCCCCTCACTACAAGAAAGACATTGAGATGCTGGAGCGTGTCCAGAGAAGGGAAACGAAGCTAGTGAAGGGTCTAGTGCAGAAGTCTTATGAGGAGCAGCTGAGGGAACTGGGGTTGTTTAGCCTGGAGAAGAGAAGGCTGAGGGGAGACCTTATTGCTCTCTACAACTACCTGAGAGGAGGTTGTAGCGAGGTGGGGGTCGGTCTCTTCTCCCAAGTAACAAGTGATAGGACGAGAGGAAATGGTCTCAAGTTGCACCAGGGAAGGTTTCAACTGGATATTAGGAAAAATTTCTTCACCAAAAGGGTTATCAAGCATTGGCACAGGCTGCCCAGGGAAGTGGCTAAGTGCCTATCTCTGGAGGTATTTAAAAGACGTGTAGATGTGGTGCTTAGGGACCTGGTTTAGTGGTGGACTTGGTAGCATTAGGTTAATGGTTGCACTTGATGATCTTAAAGGTCTTTTCCAACCTAAATTACACTATGATTCTATGATCTTTCTGTCCAAATTTTGGAAGAGCTGTTAATAGCAGCTATCAACACCAAAAGAGTCACAGTCCCTAGGAACATTTCAGAAGCAAAAAAAAGGGGCTAAGAAAAATATTAGGATCTACATTACTGATAATAGGAAGTGCAGCTAGTAGAAAAGTCACAATATCAGCTAATGGGTTTCCTGAGAAAACTGCAGAAGACTGTATGATGAAGCAAGAGACACCAGCTTAGAGTATGTGTTAAATATGGTTGTCAATGATGTTGTACTTAGGAAATCACAGGCATGAGAAGAACAGCTAGTTCATTATCTAGGCCAATGCACTGGTTTGCAGTAGTGTAACCAACTTAATTTCGAGTATGTGTTAAATAATACACTATTATTGAACTAACTGTTCATATCACTCTTGTGTTTTCTTAAGTACAGCTTCCAAATCCAATTCCCTTAAACTCCCAACTACTTAAACTATATGTCTATATAACTATATATATCCCATGTATTATTGCAAAGATTCCTACAGGATGGTGATTTCAGCTCTTGCTCCTCACTGGCACCATCCAAACGCTATCATAATCACTTTCAAATTAGTTCAGTTTTCAGACTAGCGCCAGGAAAGAATTTGAGGTTCTTTCCAGCTTTGTTTTAAAATACCAATTTCAGGAGCTGAGCTTGCCATGGTGCAGAGAATTTCTCCATGCTATTTGGTTTATAATGCCACCAGTCAGTACTGCTGAACAGAGAGGAGAAATACCAATGTATTACTCAGGCGATATTCAATCCTCATTAGGCCACTTCCACAGATGGTAAAGCAGAACACTGGCTTTCCTGTTCTCCTCATCTCCCATGAAATACTATTTATGTTTTCCTGGTGATGCTTGTAATCACCTCTATTACCCAGCATGGTCTTTTACTACAATGACCTTCACTACAGTTAATGATTTTTCCATATGCTTTCAAAAGACAGGATTACTTGGAATTCTGTAAATTGTACATTTTTGTTTTTCAATGTTAGAAGAAAGAATCTTGAATTAATACAACATGCTTATGCCTAGCCCTAGGGAGGAAATGAGTTGGCTTTATAATCAGACATATCTTTCAGAAATGTAAATTAATGACACACTCCCAAAAGCTGTAAGTTACAGAACATGACATGGTTATGAAGGAACAGTTTTCCAGCTCCAACGTTGCCCAAAAGCTAGTAGTTCTTTTCACCTGCTTTCCCTTCCACTCTGCCTATCAGGTCATTTTAATTTTAGAAGCATTTCTCCTTCAGTTTAGGAGGACATTTAAACAAGTGCTCAAGTCCCTGTCTGAAAGCTCTACTTCGTTCTTCACAAGCCACTGAAAGCCATTTACAGGCTTAAGGCCTTTGTTGACTCAAGATTAACAAATAAGACTAGAAGACTAGCAAGAAAAAAGATCACTTAAGAGAAAACTTTCTATAACAACAGGGAAGTTAGCACCCAACTGTCCACCTCCAAAGCTCTACATCTTGGAAGAAAGTAATGCATCCAGAAAATGGATACAAATTTTAACTCTACTTCTACTTTTAGAACCTCCAAAATTTCAGTTATCCCTTCCACAAGGAAAAGGCTGTACAGGACCTTGTAAGACTGTTTCTTTTTATTGTGATAAAGTATTGTCAGCTCATAAATAAAAAAAATTCACTCTACCTCAGATCTGATCTGTCACAGTAAAAATCATAGATCTGCTGGAAACTCAATGTTAAGACCCTAAGTGACACTTCCAATTTCTCTATGAAGTAAAAATCCCCAGAGGATTTCCACAGCTCCCTCTCACCCCAGTAAATAAAATAACATATAGCACAGATAGCTTTTCATTATTTGGTCTAATGAGTGGGAATAATCCAGACAGAGCAAGAACAGGTAATACAAAGCATGTATAAAATAGATTAAATATTTTAGGCTTATTTTTGAAAACACAGACTTACAAGAGATACAAAAGCCAAATACCATTGAATGTCAAATAGGTACTGTTTCTCATTACACTATGCATGGTGTTCAGGCTACACACTCGGGACTCTTGACCCTTTAGGAAAGGGTAAACAGCAATTAAAATTGTTTTCTTTAAAAAGAAAATTATAAATTAATTAGGTCAAGGGCAGAATGGGCTATCAGCCCAAAGAGCCTTCAAAATTGCTGTAATCACTTTCAACAACATAAAAAATAAGGATGAAACAAAATAGTGTTGTGGCTCTTAACGTTCTTCTAAAAGAGCTAGTAAAGTTTGTCAGGATGTCTCTGAAGAAAAATAACAGCTATGTTTAGGAGAATAGACAACAACTTTTCTTATTGCACCAGTAAAACAAATAAAGTATCCAACTCAACTCTGAAACTGTTCCTTCAGACTGTGCTTGGACCATGAAGCAGTCAGCACTTTGAGATGGCCATGCCTCAGATTTTTTCTCTGGAGCAAGTTTCCTAAAAACTAAAATGTCCTTAAACTTAAACAACAACAACAAAAGCCCCATGTTTTATTAGAGTAGAAGGAATACTTAGCATTTTTCGCAGAGACATTCAGAGTGACTAGGTCAATCAGAACAAAACCAGACAAGCAAACAAAAAATTATTATAAACTTGCAGCCAAGTTGGCCGTGATAGACCAGGAATGAGGTGGGTTGCTGGCTCCTGGACTCCTGGACCCTCTTCAGGACCTTCCCTCTCTGACAATCTCTTTTCCCTCCAGAAGGCACCAGCTCACCTGCATGCTCTCCTAAAAGGAACATAATATATAGCTGAAAGCATTGTGCATCACAGAAGTCTTTACTACAGTAACGTTAGCCCTGAGTAACTACAAAATCTTGTGCATGGCTTAACTTTGCTGATGTCAATAGCAACTGTTTGCTATGCGTAAAAAAGTTAAGAATATACAGAAATGTTTGTAAGATCAGGTCTAATAATAAAGACTGATGGCTGAATTATGAAAATGGGCTTAAGCACAAGAAAAACGGATGTTCACAAGTGAATCACTCAAAGGAGAAAAGACTTCTCAGAAGTTTTGCTCCATTATGATCTGGTTATTATTGCAAGAAACGCTTTTTTGTTCTAAAGATTTTATGAGTTAGAGTACTGTACTGGTTTTGGGTGGGCGAGAGTTATTTTTCTTCATAGTAGCTTATATTGTGCTGTGTTTTGGATTTGTGATGAAAACAGTGCTAATAACACACTGATGTTTTAGTTATTGCTGAATAATGCATACAGAATGTTAAGGACTCTTCTGTTTCTCACTCTGGCCTGCCAGTGGGTAGTCTGGGAGTGCACAAGAAGCTGGGAGGGGACACAGCCAAGACAGCTGACCCCAACTGACCAAAGGACTACTCCGTACCATATGACATCATGGTCAGCAATAAAAACTGGGGGGTAAGTTTGCTGCTGCTGCCATTGCTGGGGGACTGGCTGGGCGTTGGTCGGCTGATGATGAGCAATAGCTTTGGGGTTGTTCTTTTTTTACATTACTTGATTTTCTAGGTTTTGGTGTTGGGTTTTTGTTTTGTTTTGGGTTTTTTGGGTGGTGGTGGTGGTGGGTTTTCTTTACTTGTTAAACTGTTTTTATCTCAACCCATGAGTTTTCTCACTTTTATCCTTCTGATTCTCTATCCCATCTCACCGAGAGGGAATGAGTGAGCAGTTGTATGGTTAGCTGCCTACCAGGGTTAAACCACAACAAGTACCCTTTGCAAATTGTAACTTCTGGTCTTTTGACCTCTTTTCCTTTTGCTCTGTGTATCTGAGAAGAGTCTGACTCCACCTCTACAGCCCTCCCTTTGGGTAGTGAAAAGCTATAATGAGATATCCATAGCCTTCTGTTTTCCAGTCTGAACAAATACAGTTCCCATAAAAGTTTCTTGTATGTCATGTGCTCCAGCCCCCTGACCATACTGGTGACACACTGCTGAGTCTGCTCCAGTTTTTCAACATTTTTCTTCTGCTACACATGCAAAGCTAGAAAAAGTACTCTTAGTGTAGCTTCATGAGTGCTAAATGAAGGGAAGAAATGACAGTCCTTGTCCATGTGACTATTTACTTGTTATTACAGCCCAATATGTGATTAAACTTCACTGCTGCAAGGAAACATTGCTCATTCATGTTCCACTCATCCCCCAAAACTCTCAGATTCTCTTTTGCATAACTGCTACCTACCGTCTGGGTCCTCAGACTTCACAGAGATGTTCTGTCTGAGGTACAGGTCTTTGCATTTGTGTTTGTTGAAGTTCATGGGATCCCTGTGGTCCAGTTCCTTCAGCTTGTTGAGGTCCTGACAAACAAATCTTTGAATCCATCTGTGAATACTTCTTCAGAGCAGAATCTGAGATAATGGGAATCCACAGAAATGCAGGTTTAGTTAAATATGATCATTATTCGTGCTTAACATATTTGTGGGTGTGTCTCGGACACAGATGATCCTCAAAGTAGAAGAAAAAACTGGAAGACAGTCCTTTTCTGAATAGCTTCTAATCTATATAAAGAGAGACATCACAGCAGCATGGAGACGGATGAGCATGCAGAAAGAGATAATGAATTAACAATGGTTTGCATAACAGCTAGTTGTGAAAGTGTTACAGGACCAAGCCATTACAACTTCTTTATGGATATTTTGTGCACCTGCTTTCAAACTCCCTTTTCCTCTTTGTGGAGGGGCTGTGTGGGTATATATGCTAGATTTGGAGGTGCCCAAACACTTTAAAAAGAGAAGGAATAAATTACTTGACACAGATTGTCTTTCAAACTCTATTGGGTTTGCATGGCAAAGTTTTGGTACCGGGGGGCTACAGGGATGGCTTCTGTGAGAAGCTGCTAGAAGTTTCCCCTATGTCCAACAGAGCTGGCTCCAAGATGGACCTGCCGCTGGCCAAGGCCAAGCCAATCAGCAACAGTGGTAGCGCCTCTGGGATAACATATTTCCGAAGGCAAAAAAGTTGCTGCAAAGCAGCAATTGCAGCCGGGAGAGAGGAGCGAGAATATGTGAGAGAAACAACTCTGCAGACACCAAGGTCAGTGAAGAAGGAGGGGGAGGAGGTGGTCCAGGTGCTGGACCAGAGATTCCCCTGCAGCCTGTGGTGAAGACCATGGTGAGTCAGGCTGTCCCCCTGCAGCTCATGGAGGTTAACAGTGGAGCAGATATCCACCTGCAGCCCGTGGAGGACCCCACACCAGAGCAGGTGGATGTGCCTGAAGGAGGCTGTGATCCCGCAGGGGACCCATGCTGGAGCAGTCTGTTCCTGAAGGACTTCACCCCATGGAAAGAACCCACAGTGGAGTAGTTTGTGAAGAACTGCAGCCTGTGGGAAGGATTAACATTGGAGAAGTTAATGAAGAACTGTCTGCCATGGGTGGGATCCCACACTGGAGCAGGGGAAGAGCGTGAGGAGTCCTCCCTGTGAGGAGGAAGGAGCGGCAGAGACAATCTGTGATGAACTGACTCCAACCCCCATTCCCATCTCCCCTCGCCACTCAGGGGGAGGAGGTAGAGAAATCGGGAATAAAGTTAAGCCTGGGAAGAAGGGAGGGGTGGGGGGGAAGGTGTTTTAAGATTTAGTTTTTATTTCTTATTATCTTACTCTGATTTGATTGGTAATGAATTAATTAATTTTCCCCAAGTCGAGTCTGTTTTGTCCTTAATGGTAATTGGTGAATGATCTCTCCCTGACCTTATCTCAACTCACGAGCCTTCGATATATTTTCTCTCCCCTGTCCAGTTGAGGAGGGGGGATGATAGAGCAGCTTTGGTGGGCACCTGGCATCCAGCTACGGTCAATCCTCCACACAAATGAACTTTTAAAGGAAGAAAAATGGAAGGAAATGGAGGGAACTTACAGAAAGTTTTATATAGATTTTCCAGAGGAAAACATATATCTTTCCAATATTAAACAATTTTTTATTCTAGTGAAGTATTATGGGCTAGAGCTGGCTCAAGAATGACAATTTAATTCTGTGAAAAAATTTGAGGTGGCAAAATATGTCATTCTTCCACATCGAAACTGCGTCAGGTACATTTTTGTTTTGAAGTGATCCAATTTTCTGGACCTTTTAATCATTCTCCTTATTTCTGAAAGTGACCAGAAAGCCCAGCTAGGTTTCAAAAACTTTGCTGTTAGGAACTTCGTCAAAATCAGTGTTTCTATAAATTATGTTTGCCCTTAACAGAAAAGCAAATTTAAGCCTAAAAGACATTTCTTTTAAGAGGGTCCAATGCTATTACAAATTGTGTAAGCGGAACAAAAACAAATCAAGGGGGATAATTATTCTCAGGAATATTTAAAAATTATTTTGAGCTGCTTCAGAGGACTTAGTCATGCATTGCGCCATGGGTATAGTGGTCCAAACAGAAAAAAAGCCTGCCCAAAAGTTACATGGAGAGAAATTAGTCTGCAGTGCCCTACTCTACGGAACGACTGCAACACATAGGTGCTGCTACCAGAGATGGGTAACCCTGGAGAAGGGATTCATACAGCTAGTCAGATGAGTTCCTAATAGCTGGGGTTAATGTAACCTCGTTGCCTATCTTGTAATTTAGCTGTCCGTGACCCAAGGCCTAACTTTAGTATGACACAACTGCGTGACCATGACTAAGGCTTCTGAGGCAACTTCTTTGTGGTTAGAGAAATTGTGTGAAAGTACATTTGAGTAGCACCATGCAATATATGGTAGACAGAAGTAAGACTGTTGAGTAAGGAATAGGTGTCAATACAAGGAATCAAGAGAAAGAAAAAACACAATCCAAAACAACATGGAATGGTACAAAATGCTACAGGAAACAACAGTAGTATAACACAGGTCCACGACTCTGAACCTCCATTTCAGGAAGCAGCAGATGCCAACCCTTTCCTATCAGGTTAACTACTGCCTGCTAGTAAAGACATTGGGTATCTTATGCTAGTGCTTAGCTTAGTGGCTTTTAAATGCTAGCTATCATTTATGTGTGATACCCAATAAATGACAGCTTTATACTTTGGAGTTTTATATGTCAGTCTTCAGAGTCTTTCAGTACATGGCAAAAAGGGGCCCCAAAAAAGTGACCCTGAGATATACAGATGGTTATACCAGTTGGTACTGCTGACGTCCCAGTTGAGCACTAAGAATAAATTTAAGTTGTTTTTTAAGAACTGCAGTAGCATTACTACACACAAGTGGCGGCATAAATAAAGTTTAGTGACCTTGGGAGTAAATCTCTTCTGAGGTAATTCTGGACTCATTAGTAAGATATATGTGTGTAGTGGGGAAGCATTTTGAATCCTCTATGACAGGGAGGGAAAACTGACCCTGAGAGTTCTGTTTAGGCAAGTCAGTCAAAGCTTTTAAGGTTAGCATAGAGTGTACTACAACGAAGAGACGCATGTAGCTCATTTACAAGTTACACACAGTATAAAAAGCATACACAATTTCAGTAAATTTATGGGCAAACAGTGATGATTGATACGATAAAATACTTACCTGTGTGGACGTGCTGGTATGCAGTGTGGTAGTGCATTACACTGTCATTCCATTTGAACACTTGCTATACCCACTATTCAGAACTCAGCCATCAGCAAACTTGTTTAATTATCTCCAGTATCTGTGGGGAAATGGATGCACAGTACTAGGAAAATTTACTGAAAATTGGTCTGGAGCAATTAAAAGATTAGTTGTTGTAGGCAAGAAAATGGAATCAGCATGTGAATCCACAGAACCATGCAGCAAAGAAAAAGTTACGTAAACACGATGTCAGGTTAGAAAAGATAATGAGTGTTGAAAATAGGCCACCCTTAAGCACAATAATGGGCTGTACTGTTAAACTGTCACAACCTAAGGGCCACACCTAATTTTCATGTGCATTTAGATTTGTCTAAGGAAGGTAAGCTTTAATTGCTGCTAAGTTGCCCCAGGCTTGATTACCTCTTTTATTATAGAAGGGGGGAGGAGGAAGAATCTCACAATGTACCTTTATTCGTATTTAAGCAACTTCCAACAGAAGACGTCATTAGTATTACAAAATAGAATATAAATTATTTAAACACTTACATATAGTAAACATAACATAATGAACCTGTTCATTGAACTCAAGAAGTGGAAAGGAGAAGTTGCTTTGGTGTTTAATGAAATCTGTGATATATATCCATATATTCTTTTCCATATAATTACTGAGGCATGAACCATTTACTTGGTATGTGCTCATATTTCCTTTGATAATAGTAAACCACTTTTAGGACTCCTTTCTGTGTTACCTGTGTTGAACCACAGCCAGTGAATGTCCATTTGGCTTGACACTTTAGTCATTGGGAAACAAAATTGGAACAGATAAAAAGAAGAAGCAACTGACTGACTGTGTGAAGGATCATAAAGACAACGTGCAATCCTCTAATGTTAACTTGTAGAAAAGGTGTCCCAGTCCTCTACCATAGGGCTTCTTACACCACTTAGTAGTGCCTTACAGCCAGTAGTATCCAGAGGCAACCGTTAAGGTCGATATAGCCTTGTCAGTCTCCTGATTGATTGTCACTGGTCATTGTCAACACAGCCTCCCATTCCTATTCTCCCAATGTGGAGGAGAGGAAGTTGAATGGACATGACTGAAATCCTCTGTTGCGCTCTCCCTGACTCTGGGAAAAAACATTCTATTAATACTCAATTCAAATAATTTTTGAGTTGAGGGTAAATATTGGAATTACATATATGAAGTTTGAACATTATTTTGGGACCTAAGAGAGGGTAACTCATACTCTGTGTGCACCAGGAAAGTTCAAATGACACGCTTTGAAGTAACTATTTTTTAATCTTATTATTAAAATAATGCTTTCTAGTTAAAGAATATAAACCCAGTTCCACACACTAGAGAATTACTAATAAATCCTTCAGAAACAATACAGAAAGTTCATTCTTCCAAGTGGCTTTTTATGATGCTGTTAATAGCTATATTACAAATTAGTGGTGTTTCTTGCACTACAGACACACATTTATACTATGCTATTAAGATAGATACTTATTTTCAAGAAAATATGAGAAGGAATTGCAGGGTTCTAATAACTCTAAAGTCTTCTCTAAAGAGAAGAAAAAGATAAAGGCAGAAAGTAACATATAAAGATATTCCGCAAGGTAGAGAAATCACATCTGAAAACTTAAAAGAATTACACTCTTTTCTGCATAGAATACAAAGCTTTTTAAAAGAAAAAGTGTTTTTGCAAGACACTAAGAATAGTGAAAAATTCTTTGCTTCTGAATTATGAGACTCCAGCAATCATTTTCAAGGGAAAAATAGGACAAAAGAAACAGAAGAGAGAATTGATGGGTTACCACCCAAAGCAAAGTGTTATACACGTTAGATCTGTAAATGTCACTGATTTTCAGGCTGCTAGTATATAAATTAATTACAAAATATGTTTATCTCTAGTATTCTAAGCTTGAATAAAATTTCTTCCTTTGCTAACAAAGTACATGAAATAAAGTACACCATGAAGAAGTTCTAAGATACCCAGCTACAAAAACTGATGAGAGTTATCTGCAGGGAGCAATGACAGCACTGTATGAAGACAGTTTTGCTTCTTAGAAAAGTCAAGGACACTGAAAATTGCAGTTCCTTTTTCTTTTGTTCATTCTTGCTCGCTTCTCGTTTATGCCATAAGAGCTACAATTCTTTTCAGCATGTTACTTTTTCTTATTGGAGAAAGCACAAAGCACTTAAGAAAGAACATTTTTTTTCCCTTCAAGTAACACCAAAACATAACATAACACCGGTGTAATCTTGGCCTAGTTCAAGTCCACAGAAAAATCCCTATTGACTTCAGAGAGACCTGCAGTGGATCTGTGTTTTTGTAAGACCATGCTGTTTGCCACCTGAAGGTTTATAAAATGGCATGGATAAAGGCTGGTTCAAACTTTCTGGTGTGTGCCAGACCCATCCGTGTTCTGCCAGCTCTGCTTTGAAAAAGGGACCAGACCTTCACTTAGTCTCTTCTCCTAAAATAGCATTGGGAAGAGCTCCCTTACATTCATGTAACTCTAGCAGCTCTCTAACATGCATCTCGGTTCTGTCTTAAGGTGGATATAAAGTGCTCAAGCTTTCCTTCTTTATAAGACTAAGCAGGTGTAAAACACAACTGAGTCATTAGTGAACAAAGCACACATTACAACAAACATCTCAGGCAGTAAATCACTTTGCAAACTGTGCCACAAAGATGCTTATTAAACACAGAGCACCCGGTCCAACACATATTTCAGCTGAAGAACTGCCACTGAGGAGAATATTACACAAGGAATGAACTTGACCTACAGGCCTTGAAAAGATCATTTCAGAGACCCATTTCTGCAAAGAGAAATGGCATAGATACAGCGATGAGACACAGAGGAAGGAAGAGGGCAGTAGTTCAGACCTTTCCATATGAACAAAATTCACTGATTATGTACTGGAGATTTCTGCCTGTTTTAAAATTTAAATTAACCACATAACTCAGCCCTTGCTTCTCATATTGGCACTTGATTGCCTTAAAAATATTCCATAACTAAGATGATTAGAAAAAGAAAAGTGTTTTTCCTCACCCCATATCACTAAAATTCATTTTTGTTGAAGCAGAGAGAATAATATGGCCTTCTGTCTAATCTTTACAACAGAATTGGAAGTTTGGCTTGCCAGCAAGGTCTGAAAAATTCTGTGAATTTCTCAGAAAAATATGTATCTTCTGATAAAAGGTAAAAGAGGTGAACAGGGAAAAAATATTACAGTGGCAGTTGAGGGAAGACACTTCATTTAAATGAGCAGCCTATCTTGAAGCTAAAATGTATCTATGCCACATAAAAGTAGAATGGCCACCTAGGTTGAGTTTCTGAGAGAATTTTCCCTTCTCCAGATTTTTTTTTTTTTTGGGAGGGGGTAGCAAGGTGTGAAGAGAAATACAGTGTTTAAACAGTGCTGTTTTAAAACCCCATCACAACTCTGAAACCAATGTAATAAACCACCCCAGAATACCCACTAGACAAGAAACCATAGCTGGATGGATTTCATGGAATGGCCAGTAGAGGCAGGCAGCCTCTATGAATTAATTTCTATTTTTATAGGTTGAATAAATTTCTAGTATGGAAAGAGAAAGTGATAATTGCAGACTTCTCAAAAATCTGGGAGAGATATCAAAATGTTGAAGGCATGATGTCAAGGCACTGAAAAAAAGGCTTATAAAAACAATGAAAATGAACCTTTTCCCTGCTGCCCCCTCCACTTGCCAAAACAAATGAACAAAAAAAAAAACCCAAAACAAACAGCTCACTCCATTCTTCTTTTGAGTTTTTAAAAACTGCAATTAGATGTCCTATCCTCTCTTCTTCCAACAATTTTTCAGGTACTTTTGCAGTCTCTTGACTCTAATGCAAACAAATCTGATGATCCTCTTTTCTGTGATTTGCTCCCAGATTTCTATTACCTGCATCTTCTGTTAACCGCAACTCATGTAGTTTGCAAGCCCTCTTGTTCTGCTAATGTCCAGGCTCTTGACTTGCTATTATTCAGATTTTTGTTTCTCCAAAACACCTGAGGAGATGCATTGGATTGGGTAAACCAAAGTCTGCTATCAAGTGGTTATTTTTGCTTAACTTATGGCCAAGCTGCATAAAGATATTACTGGAACTCTGCCAACAAAGTCTGCTGGTTCACTTTAGTATTTTTAAAGCACCCAGTCATTAAGGTAGCTGAACATCCAAACACATTTATACCTTTAAACATTTATCTAAAATGAAGTAGACACATATACCTTTTATACTTACTTCACTGTTAACAATGAAAAAACCTCAAAGCAAAATAAAATAGGTCAAAAAAGGCTCCAACTTAAGAAAAAAGACTGTATTTTGAGAAGAAATCCTTTCCTCTGTTGACTGAATGCGTATGTCTTAACTACAGCTGTAGCTAGCTCAAAAATGCATTTGCAAGTGTACAGCATGTGGTATGTAGGGCTGATGATAGACAGATTAGCATACTGTCCTAGGAAGACTGAAGATGAGAGATTTTCTTTCACAGAAGTGACAGGAGAAGGATTAACAGACAGTAGGGAACTAATGTCTCCTAATGAACATAAAGGCTTCACAAGAAATGACTTAAGCCTTGAGCTGTGTGACTCATTGAAATCTCAGTTTATTATCAATTCTAACAGGAAAAAAAAGAGGAGGAACTGAAAATGTTTTCGTTTTTAATTTTCAAATTGAGAAAATAAATCGATTTACTTTATTGAAAGAAAAAGAGTCTTTTGTTTGAATTCAACTTTTTTCTGTTTAGATTTGGGTTGATTTTTCTTGCAAAAGTGAATGAAAACAATGGGAATAGGAAAAAGTAATTTAAAAAAAATGTCAGCTCTTTCAGTCTGGAGGTAAAAAGAGGATGAAGGGCATGAAATCTGTTGAAAGTTAAATTGCAAGAGATTTCTGTGATAACAGCTTTTTGTTATGGTTTGGGATTTTATAGCAAACTAAGCTGAACCTTAGAATTTCATTCAGGTGTACCCAGAATGTTCAGTAGACAGAGAAAATACTCTGCAAAGCAAATTCTGTGGCAGTTCTTTTATCAAAACTCCACTGTGGTCAATGGAAAACTAACAGTGAATTTGAGAGGGCTTTGGCTTGCAATCCTGACAGCACCTGTATAGGAAACTGTACTAAGAAACTACCTGAGCTCACACCTACCGGATGTGTCAAAAGGCATGATGAGGGATAGAAGATGATGTCTTGGAGATTTGGATACTGTAGTGGAGTCAGTCACTGTCAGGTGAGAATCTACTATTAGAAAGGGAAAGGTATATGGCACAATTGAGTGACTTAAAATTGCACTTAGAAGAGTGTGAAACAGATAATTTGAAAGATTTTTATAAACATGTGGGACAGTGTCCTCTAGTCCCAGGAGAGGGTCCTTTTAACTTAATTCCATTCAATTAAAACAGTATAAGCACACAGAAATGATCTCATGTTGTTTAACCAGGACAGATGTTCTGTCTTGCATTCCATTAAACATTTATATGACAGAAGAATAAGTTGGTTCGATTAAGGTCGTTTCAAATCATGCAATGGAAAACTAACCCATGGAATGAAAGGAGCAGATTTTGATTGGATCTCCTTGCTAATCCAGTTCACTCAGTAGGTTCATAAACCCCAGATTAACTGCCAGTGTTGGGGTAGGAATGTGCATATGGAGTAAGGGATGAGATCTCTCACTGAAAGTTCACAGCTAAATCAGATTCAAAATGTTGGCAATCAACACTTTCTTGTTATCTTTCAAAGTTTAAATTTAGAAAGATTATTCTGAAGTAAAAAAGTACAAGAGTTTGGATTTTTACTTTCTAGGGGTGTGCAACATGGCTGTAATGTGTCTAGAGGCCGCTTACCTTATCTTAAGCAAATGTAATTCTATAGCAGCAGCTGCTGTCTAAGATTTCCCCCGGTATTAGAGAAAGAAGTTAGGCATTTTGTGAAATTTACTACTATGTTTACCTAATCTCATTATGTCCAGTGTGTCTCACAGAACTGAGTCTGCTTTCACAAAGCTAGACTGACTTTAACTGAGTTTCCCCCCCCTCAACTGATCCTTTTCATCATTTGAATGACTAAAGAAAAGCCTAGGCAAAAATCTTAAGAGAAATACCTGGGTGACTAAGCAACTGTCAGCTATCTGTGCTTCGCACATGCTAGGGGGACATGCAAATCTCTATCTCAACAAGAAGCAAGTATTTCTTACTAGGATATCAAGAAAGTGTGCAGAGTTCTGCAGCTACTTTGATTGTATTATATCACATACCTGTCCATTCTAGTAGCACATAATCCTGAAATGAAAAGCTCCACAAGAAGTATTCAAGGTTGAACAATTTTTGTGCAAATTATGCTGGAAGAGTGCAACCATGTTTTCTTTATTGAGAGGGTGCTATTTAGATTGTATACTTTTCAGTACAAAGGCATCTGTATTTTGTCTGCATGCAGCCATCTGCAACACCTCAATTTCAGATAGTCAATATCAGCAGCTCACAGGTCTGCAAGTAAGCTGGCAAAAATACAGTTCATTCATTGTCAAATTCTTATATATAGGAATGTATGTTGCATAGTGCAGATTTCATGACAGGCAGAAACTTTAATTTTAACTGCCAATACCGATTTTGTTTTTAAAGTGATATTTTCTCTTCAGAAATTCAGTTTCATTGTACCCATTTCCCCTTTTTTAGATACTGTCCTCTATTGCCGATTCTTGCTGGCACAACATCTCATTCATCAAATCTTTCCATTCAGTGCCCTCCCATTTTTTTTTCTTTCCTCAGTCCGTCCCTCTGATTAGCATATTGTAGCCCATAAAAGAATCCAGTTAAACCTCAAAGCAAAGCTTAGGCAACACAAAGTGTGTGCACAGGTTCCCTGTTGCCTTTTGAAATATCTGCTGTATGTTGTAATAAAGTAGCAGAAATTTCAGACGGATATCTTATTACTGCAATTTCTGTTTTGTACATTAGCCAAGTAGATATTACATGACAGACTTTTTCATTTTCTTACCATGTAAAGAGTAGTACCAGTAATTAGCAAAGATGCTACAATGGAGTGTGTGCAGAAAGGGGGCTGATTATCCAGTCCATTAATACATGGCTCCATGGCTGGTGTCAACATCACAGTTTTGGGTTTTTCAAGAATGGGATAGCCTACACGGCACCAGGCTTGCTGGCGTCCAACAGGATTCACCGTTCTTAAAGGGGGAAGAGGGTCTTTACTCAGGAGCTTGTGGGGCTCATTGACAGGGCTTTAAACTAGATTTGAAAGGGGAGGGGGTCGACACCAGGTTTGCCTGCAATAAGTGGTGAGGTGCTATGTCATGGTTAGAGGGACGGGGTACCAGCAGGGGATGGGATGCTAGCGGGGGCCCTCAGCGTGTTGATCTGAGGCATGCTGGAGACACTGCAGCACAGTCGAAGTCTTACAGGGATGAGCGGGGCACTCTTGAGGTAATAGGAGCCAACAGGGAAATATCAGAGAAATTCCTCAAGGGAACCAAGGGGTGTTCCTCCAAGAAGGTCACACAGAAAACAGCCCAGCTGAAGTGCCTCTACACCAATGCACACAGCATGGGCAACAAACAGGAGAAGCTGGAAGCTACCATGCTGCTAGAAAGTTATGACCTAGTGGCAATTACTGGAAACTTGGTGGGAAGAATCCCATGACTGCAGTTCAGCTATTGAAGGCTACAGCCTGTTCAGAAAGGACATGCGAGGTAGGAGGGGCGGAGGCATTGCCCTCTATGTCAAGAAATGGATAGAATGTGAAGTGGTGTCCCTGAAGAATAGCCATGAGCAGGTTGAAAGTTTATGAGTAAGAATTAGAGACCGAGGCAACAAAGGGAACCTCGTAGTTCAGGTCTACTACAGGCTGCCTGATCAAGGGGAGCCTATTGATGAAGCCTTTTTTCTTCAACTACAGGAAGCTTTGTGCTCACAGGCTCTTGTCCTGATGGGGGATTTCAACCACCCTGACATCTGCTGGGAAAGTAACACGGCAGGCGGTAGGCAATCTAGGAGACTCCTGGAGCGCATGGAGGACAATTTCCTAAGCCAGTGTCGTGGTTTAACCCCAGCCAGCAACTAAGCACCACACAGCCGCTCACTCACTCCCCCCCGGTGGGATGGGGGAGAGAATCGGAAGAGTAAAAGTGAGAGAACTCATGGGTTGAGATAAAGACAGCTTAATGGGTAAAGCAAAAGCCGCGCACGCAAGCAAAGCAAGGAATTCATTCACTACTTCCCATGGGCAGGCAGGTGTTCAGCCATCGTCAGGAAAGCAGGGCTCCATCACGCGTAAGGGTTACTTGGGAAGACAAATGCCATCACTCCGAACGTCCCCCCCTTCCTCCTTCTTCCCCCAGCTTATATACTGAGCATGATGTCATATGATATGGAATAGCCCTTTGGCCAGTCTGGGTCAGCTGTCCTAGCTATTGTCCCTCCCAGCTTCTTATGCACCTGGCAGAGCACAAGAAACTGAAAAGTCCTTGACTAGTGTAAACTCTGTTCAGCAAGAACCAAAACAACAGTGTGTTATCAACATTATTCTCATCCTAAATCCAAAACACAGCGCTCTACCAGCTACTAAGAAGAAAACTAACTCTATCCCAGCTGAAACCAGGACAGCCAGGTAATAGACAGCACTGCCAGAGGGGATGCAGTGCTGGACCTGGTGGTCACCAATGCAAGTGAGCTCATCGGCGATGTCAGGATTGGAGGCAACCTCGGCTGCAGTGATCATGCACTGGTAGAGTTCACAGTCCTGAAAGGTAAGGGTCAGGTGAAGAGTATAGTCAGGACCCTGAATTTTAGGAAAGAAAACTTCCAACTCTTCAAGGAGTTAATCAACAGGATGCCCTGGGAAATGGCCCTCAGGGACAAGGGAGCAGAACAGAGCTGGCAGGTCTTCAAGGACGCTTTCCATAGAGCACAAGAGCACTCGATCCCCAGGTGCAAGAAATGAGGCAAGGAAGGGAAGAAGCCGGCATGGCTGAGCCATGATCTGTGGGTCAAACTGAAGGGCAAGAAGAGATTGGACAGGCAGTGGAAGAAGGGACTGGTGTCTTGGCAAGAGTACAGGGATGCTGCCCAGTTGTGTAAGGATGGGATCAGGAAGGCCAAGGCTCAGCTGGAGCTGAACCTGGTGAGGGATGCAAAGAATAAGAAGAAGGGCTTCTACAGGTATGTCAACCAGAAAAGGAAGCTTAAAGAAAACATACCCCCTCTGATGAGCAGAAGTGGTGAGCTGGTAAGAATAACAAGGAGAAGGCTGAGGTACTCAACAACTTCTTTTCCTCAGTCTTCATTGGCAACCTCTCTCCTCACACCTCCCCAGTCAAAGGACCATTTGACAGGGATCAGGGGGGCAGAGGTCCTCCCACTGTAAGAGAAGATCAAGTTTGCGACCACCTGAGGAACCTGAACGTACATAAGTCTATGGGACCTGATGAGACGCATGCCAGAGTCCTGAGGGAATTGGCAGATGTAGTTGCCAAGCCACTCTCCATGATATTTGAAAAGTCATGGCAGTCAGGTGAAAGTCCCTGGGGACTGGAAAATGGGAAACATTGCACCCATTTTTAAAAAGGGTAAAAAGGAGGACCCTGGGAACTACCGACCTGTGAGCCTCACCTCTGTGCCTGGGAAGATCATGGAACACATCCTCCTAGAAGCTATGCTAAGGCACATGGAGGACAAGGAGGTGACTCGAGAGAGCCAGCATGGCTTCACCAAGGGCAAGTCCTACCTGACCAACCTAGTGGCCTTCTATGATCGCGTGACTGCATCAGTGGACGAGGGAAGAGCTACAGATGTCATCTATCTGGACTTCTGTAAGGTCTTTGACACGGTCCCCCACAATATCCTTCTCTCTAAATTGGAAGGATATGGATTTGATGGGCAGACTGTTCGGTGGATAGCTAGTTGGCTGGATGGTCACATCCAGAGGGTAGGAGTCAACGGCTCGATGTCCAGATGGAGATGAGTGAGAAGTGGTGTCCCTCAGGGGTCCGTATTGGGACGTGTTCAATATCTTCATCAATGACATAGACAGTGGGATCGAGTGCACCCTCAGCAAGTTTGCAGATGACACCAAGCTGAGTGGTGCAGTTGACATGCCTGAGAGACGGGATGCCATCCAGAGGGACCTGGACAAGCTTGAAAATTGGGCCTGTGTGAAATTCATGAGGTGCAAGGTCCTGCACCTGGGTCGGGGCAATCCCTAGTATCAATACAGGCTCGGGGATGCAGGGATTGAGAGCAGCCCCAAGGAGAAGGATTTGGTACTGGTGGATGAAAAGCTGGACATGAGCTGGCAATGTGCTCTCACAGCCCAGAAAGCCAACCATATCCTGGGCTGCATCAAAAGAAACGTGGCCAGCAGGTCGAGGGAGGTGATTCTGCCCCTCTACTCTCCTCTGGTGAGACTCCACCTGGAGTACTGCATCCAGCTCTGGGATCCTCAGCACAGGAAGGACATGGACCTGTTGGAGCAGGTCCAGAGGAGGGCCACAAAAATGATCAGAGGGCTGGAACACCTCTGCTATGAGGAAAGGCTGAAAGAGCTGGGGTTGTTCAGCCTGGAGAAGAGAAGGCTGTGGGGAGGCCTTATTGCAGCCTTTCAATACTTAAAGGGGGCTTATAAGAAAGATGGGAACAGGCTTTTTAGCAGGGCCAATAGCAATAGGACAAGGGGTAATGGTTTTAAACTAAAAGAGGGTAGATTCAGACTAGATAGAAGGTAGAAATTTTTTACGATGAGGGTGGTGAAACACTGGAACGGGTTGCCCAGAGAGGTGGTAGATGCCCCATCTTTGGAAACATTCAAGGCCAGGCTGGATGGGGCTCTGAGCAACCTGCTCTAGTTGTAATGTCCCTGCAAGTTGCAGGGGGGATGGACTAGATGACCTTTAAAGGTCCCTTCCATCCCAAAGCATTCTATGATTCTCTGATTACATTGCAGCTTCCCAGTTAACACTGCCAAACATAGCACGTTCTGTCCCTCATCTTATGTCATAATGGTAGTTGCATGGCTGTGAACCACTGAAAATGAGACATAAGTCAATTCCTATGTCAGATTATCTATCACAGAACAAACATGAAAGTCCAAAGTCAACTGATTTGGAACTAGGGGCAATGTAAAACTAGTTTCAAAAGCTGTGCTTTGTATAGAAGCAATAGAAAAGTTGTGTGTGTGAAAAGCAATAAAATCCCTTTTCTGTTACAGAAGGAGTAATAAAGGAGCACTGGTTTTGAACAATATCAATCTGTCCTGCTGTGAGTATGTGCTTATATACACATCTAATCAACTAGGTAACAAAACTGGTTTTCTGAAATTCTCATAAATGAAATAAATACATAGGATGTCTATGACTTCAGTGTTCCAACTTGGATCTTTTCTGATTTGGGGGACAATCCAGTTTCCTGGTTTAGGTGGTTCCGTGGTGTTCTCCAGTAAGAGAAACAATTGTCTCACACAGCGTAAGGAACATATTGCAGAGAGTTTGAGGTGAAGAAACCTCCCAGTTTTTCCTCGTTATTCAGCTCTTCACCCCAGTAAGTGCAACTTATCATTGTTTCACACTTCTGTTTAATTAACTGTACCTCATGGAATAAGAAACAGTAACAACATCACTTGAGGTCAGACATTTTGGTTATTACTTGCAAACTGTGTCACGTTAACTGGATAGGATAATGGAAAATGTGGAAGATAATAAACTGAATTTGCTTAAATTTGACAGAGGTGAGATAAATTCAGCGAGAAAATTATTCTGCAATTCCTATTGAAGTGGAAAGGAAAACATCAGCAGCCAAAATTGGTTTATCTCTGGTTTTTTTTCCACCTATGTACCACTATTAAAAGTGACAGAAAGTTTACTGTATTTTCATTATTTTCCATATATTTTGTTTAAACTGTGTGTTTGTCAGCATCCTGTGTGCAGTCTTGCATGTGCAGTTTCTTCTGTTATGAAATTACAGATTTACTCAATGAAAATTATTCCACTTGAAAATGGCTTGTTTTCATATGATGGTTTAATTCTGACATCAAGCTAAGTAAGAACATGACTATTTTTCAGATCTTTTTACAAAAATTTCTTATTCGCACTTGCTTTATATATTTGATAGATTGTAATAAGTTGTTGTGAAGCATTTATTTTTGATAGTTTTTTGTCTTCTTCACTGAAACAAACTTTCTTTTTTATTCCACTTAGCTTTTGCGTATTATGTCAGTTTTTCACCACCATTGCCACTGGAAATAAGAAAAAATTGAAGCTCCACATTGTGAATTCTGTTTTGTGAATTTGGCTTTCTCGTATCAATAAGCATTGAATAAGTATTTAATGTACTGCATTAAATAGTCTTGAACTCAGAACTGGAATCTATATACAAATGTTTCTAGCAGGTGACTGCCACAGAATTAATTTCTGTGTTCCCAGTGAGCTAAAATCTCAGACCTAGCGTCTTCAGTTATTGAACATGTGTATGGGGGAGCAAAGCAGAACACTTTCAGTTTTCCCACTCAGACAAGTAGTGCTCATCAGCATTTTAGAGAACTCTTCCAGGAACTCTTTCTGGATATAATTTACAAGTCGTTAAAATCAACAAAGTGATGTCAAAGTTTGCAAGCACTGTCCTTTAGAAAATCTAGGCATAATATGGTCTGATTAGGGTAGTTTCCCAGCTGGGACAAAATTTCACTAATGTATGGATATTTCTTTCCGCTGAAAATGTAAGTCACAGTGTATTGAAAACCACAGGTGAAGTCTTTCACTGGTGAAATTTACAGAATGTTTGCCACGGCTTTTTGTGAAATGAAGTTTTCATCCTCATTACTTGTGCCAACCTCACAGCTGTACCTAACAGAACTGAATACTGGAGCATTATTAAAGATAGAGCTGGAAATCCAGCACTGCAGTTTCCTCACCCTCGTAGATACAGCTGAGTCTAGCAATATATGTAAATAGCTTTCCACAGGTAGATCTACTGCAAAATTTCTTCACAGTCAGGGATAATAAAAACATTGGGGAGGGCACCTTTAACATTACTGATGCATTCAGTTTGTAGGTATGGAGAAAGTAGATACATTTTTAACCATGATTTGATTTGTTATTGGTGTTCCTCTGTGCTGCTTTCAGAGAAACCTGAAGTAAATTAAATCTAAAATAAAGAATTTATTTTATTTCAGTCAAAATGATAGCTGTGTAACCAAGCTACAGACATTAGTTAGATGTTATTGTGGATTATGAAATATTCGTCACTTCTTCAAAGGTTGCACTTGGCTTAGAAAATATTATTAAATAAATTATACATCCTCTTCCTAACTGCATATTTGATACATCTTTACGAGATGTATTTCTACCTAGCATTGTCATTATTAGTATTCACTTATTTTTAGCTGAGAATGCAAAATTTTGTATTATAGAGAAGGTAGTGAGAATTCTATAGCCATTTGCTTTTATACCAATGTAATTCACTGCTCTATACAAACCATGCTTTTGTTTTCTATTCCACATGTCCCTTCTTAAAATACTGGTTAAAAAATAACCGGTGTCCAGAAAATGTCACATTTCTCAAGGTAAAAAACGAAAAAGGTCAATATTCATTTATATTAATGAAATATGGGGGAAAAAAACCAACAGAAAAACAACCAACCTATTGATTTCAATATTGTCTGCCAGGGTGGTATTAAGTTCATCTAACTTTATACTTTAAAAGTTATATATTGTCTAAGATGACCACTTAGTCTTCCTATGTAGTCAATGAAGGAAAAACTGATACAATCAAAGAGTCATTCTTTCTGTTCTCAGCTAGGTGTTAGGACTTCTCCTCAGGAGGTACCCATGTCTTTTTCTAGGATTCTAAATAACCAACTTAAAGTTAGACATCTAGCACAAACTGATGAATTCAGGTGAGCTGAATTCCATATCCTATATTTGCTTTACATCTGAAGGCATTTCTGCAGTTTTGGTGACATCAGATTTAAAGAGAAAGGACAGCTACAGCAGTATTTTGTTCTGCCTACATCCACCAATTGTAGTCAATACTACTGGTTACATGTACCAAGAAGTATTATCAATGGGAGAAAATAAAAGATATTTTCAGCTTTTAAACCTGCAGCAAAAAATATTTGAATAAAGTGAATTTTCATGGACACTGCAGATGTTCTTAAAACAAAGTGTAAGAAGTATCATCAAATGAGGTATTTACAGCTGGAGGAACTGTGGGACTAGCAGTTGTAATCAAAGGAACAGCTAGGCATTCAGGCCTCCATTCATCAAGGCCTCATTTCACACTCAGTAATGTGAGTAATCCCAATACAAACGCAGATCATGAAGGTCTAGAAATCAACAACTGCTTCAAAACAAGTAAACAATTTTCAATAAAGAAAGACTAACAGTTTTCCAAAGCTTGCAGTGAAGTAGCTCAAATTTGAAGATGATTCTTTGCAACTTTTCTACACAGATTCTTATGCCTGCCTTTGTGACTGAAAGCTTTTTGATAGTTCATGCACTTGGAATAACAGCACAAATTCTGCAGTTTTTGTTGAATCACTGGAGAGCTCAAGCAGATAAAATAAATCTTATATTCAGAAGACACAAAAATGGGCCAAACCAAAAAAATCTGAACTGGATGAAAAAATTAAGAAAAATTGTCATGATTTTTTTTTTTCCCCAGCAAAATGAAAACCACTACTGAGAAATATTGCCTTACTGTCATGCCTACTTCAAGTTTTGGTTAGGTTAAGAGACAATGGGAAATGCAATATTGTCTTCTCATAATAAATGTAAGATTTTCAATTTATAGTGATGGAGTAAGTCATCATTTTAGTAATATTTTGTCATTCCTAATGAAAGACTGATATTTCCCTGCTTACATTTCAAAACAGCATGTGTATTTTTAAAAACATTTCTCTTTTTTATTATCACTAAAACTCAAGGATTGCTTTTCTACTAAGAAAGAAATCCTCCCCTTTTATAAAGAAATCGTCACTGATTTTCTATGTCCCAAATGCCTACAGTGAAATGACTTGCTTTAGATACAGTTTCAAGGCGACTGCTAGTTTACATAGAAGTGGGTTAAATAAGTATGTACCCTTAAAGAAAATTGAAAATCTCCACTGTATTAGAAAGTGTCCCAAAACATTGTTTGCCAGAAGGATGAGCTATTCTTAAACAGATTCCTGCCCCCTCCCTCCCCCTCTGGCTTCCCCTGCTATGATTTTACAATGGCAATACTATAGTTTAGCATAATTCGATATAACAATATATTAGACAAGTATAGTTTTAACATGAACAAAATATTATGTGCAGAGCCTGACATCTGAAATATGTGTGGATTTGAACCCTGCAGCTTTACCTTTCTAGAAGTATAGTTAAGAATTTCTATAATGCCCTTAAGAAAACTGGGAATTTGGAAGATCTGCAGGAAATCAGAATTTCCCTGGGATGCTCACTGTTGGCCAGAGGGATGCCACACTGCAGCTGGCTTTTAATCTCTCACTGGAAGAATCTTTTGACAAAGATCAGCTTCATAACACCCTTTTTGGATACAGAGATTTATCCAACAGAGAAATATTTGGTTTTATATTGTGTATTTTTTCAACTGGCATACAGTCAAGGTAGTCAAAGCATATCGCAGCTGCTAATAGTCCGCCTGACTTTGCATTCATAGCTGTCACTATGAATTCAGCAACTGAAAAAGGGGACAGAGAATCTGCACAGACTCCAGGTAACAGAAGCAGCAAACCTTTCTGAGGGTCACTGCTCCCCAGGGATTTCTCTCGTCCCATTTCCACATCTCTGTTTGAAAGTCCCAATTGCAAACTATTTCCTAGGGTCAATTATCAAACACAAATACAAGCCATAAGGGCTTGAGCTCCTTCAGGAAACACTGCCTCATATGAACAGGAATGAAATTCAGAAACTGTTTGCCTAGGTTGTCTGAAAAACACTGGGAACTCCAGAAAGCAAGCTGTCTTTCTGCATAAAAGTTCTAGTCATTAATGGAAATAGTTGCCTTTAGCAGACAAACTCTTTACAGTAAATTGATACTACTTATTTGCATCATTCTGTGCATCCATTCTCTTTGGAAATGAATTATATCAGAAATCAAACAGTGTAGAGGTTTGCGCATAATTCAGTTATGGTATATTTGGCTTTCATGATTTAACACAGACTAATATCATTAGTACAAGTCTGCACATTCAGATTAATTCATATGTGTTCTTGCTACTGTATATACAATTCCCAGATGCAATGTCAAATGCTTTATTGTCTACATCGGAAGGGGCAATAAAGAAATTGAATTTGAAAATACTCTGTAGAATTAAGCAGAGAAGCAAATCACATTTAAGAAGTAAGGGCAAAACTTCCAATGGGGGAAAAGGGAAGATAGGGCATGCTGTAAAGGGTATACAGTTGTTCATATTTGTCATTAACATTTTTATTCAGTTCTTTAAAAAGGCTGTTGCTGGGATCAATAAAGGAGGAAAGTGTCATATGCCTTCTTATCTAGTCATCTGGGTTTTCCCGCAGATTGAGATTTTATAAAATCTAGCTCCAGAGTTAAAAAAAGTTCTTCTGGTGTATTGATGTGCTCGTTTCAGGCAAGAAGACCTGCTTGAAAGCTCTGGCCAGTGCAGGGCCATCTCACACAAAGAAGAGTTTGCATCTTATCACACCCCAAATCATGTTGTTCTATGTGTGGTATACAATGTAGAATACCAGTTAAAATAGTACACTAGGTGAGGAGAATTTCAGAAGACCATGTAAAAGCAGAACTTACCCTATATTAAGTTAAGAGTTAGCACAGCTCATTGAAAGAGCTTTAAACTAGATCGGAAGGGGGAAAGGGGTAAAATCAAGCTCACTAGACATAAACATGGGGGCAGCGCACCAACATCTGTGGGATGGTGTGCTAGTGAGGTCCTTCAGTCTGCCGTCTCAGTGGAGGTAGGGGATGGAGAGCCATGTGGCAGCAAAGGCACAAGTGCTACGGATGTGTTAAAGACAATGGAAGTGCCTGACAATGGTCATGTAGGAACTAGGGCTTCTTCCCCCCCAAAAGTGGCAGGAAAAATAGCCCAGCTCAAGTGCATCTACACCAATGCACGCAGCATGGGCAACAAACAGGAGGAGCTGGAAGCCATTGTGCAGCAGGAAATCTATGATATAACTGCAATCATGGAAACACAGTGGGATGACTCACACAACTGGAGTGCTGCAATGGACAGCTATAAACTCTTCAGAGGGATAGGCAAGGAAGGAGAGGCAGTGGGGTAGCCTTGTACGTTACAGAATGTTTTGATTGTCTAGAGCTTAATGATGGTGAAGACAGGGTCAATTGTTTATGGGTAAGAAGCCGGGGGAAGGCCAACAAGGCAGATATCATGGTGGGAGTCTGTTATAGACCACCCAATCAGGATGAAGAGGCAGACGAAGTATTCTATAAGCAGCTGGGAGAAGTCTCACAATTGCTAGCCCTTGTTCTCATGGGGGACTTCAACTTACCAGATGCCTGCTGGAAATACAATACAGCAGAGAGGAAACAGTCTCGGAGGTTCCTGGAGTGTGTGGAAGAGAACTTCCTGACACAGCTGGTGAGTGAGCCAACTAGGAAAGGCACCCCACTGGACCCATTTTTTGCAAACAGAGAAGGCCTGGTGGATGATGTGACAGTTGGAGGCCGTCTTGGGCATAGTCATCATGAAATGACAGAGTTTTTGATTCATGAAGCAGTAAGGAGGGGGGTCAGCAGAACTGTTACTTTGGCCTTTCGGAGAGCAGACTTTGTCCTGTTCAGGAGCCTAGTTGACAGAGTCCTTTGGGAAGCACCCCTGAAAGGTAAAGAAGTCCAGGAAGTCTAGACATTCTTCAAGAAGGAAATCTTACAGGCACAGGAGCAGGCTGTCCCCATGTGCCGAAAGACAAGCCATCAGGAAAGAAGACAATCCTGTCTGAACAGAGAGCTTTGGGTGGAACTCAGGAAAAAAAAAAGAGAGTTTATGATGTTTGGAAGAAGGGGAAGGCAACTCAGGAGGACTGCAAGGATGTCATGAGGCAGGAGGAAAATTAGAAGGGCCAAAGCTCAACAGGAACTTAATCTGGGCTACTGCAATAAAAGAAAATAAAAAATGTTTCTACAAATACAATAACAACAAAAGGAGGGCTAAGGAGAATCTCCATCCTTTATTGGATGCAGGGGGAAACCTAGTGACAAAGGCTGAGAAAGCTGAGGTACTTAATGCCTTCTTTGCCTCAGTCTTTAATAGTCAGACCAGTTGTTCTCAGGGTACCCATCCCCCTGAGCTGAAAGACAGGGACAGGGAGCAGAACGAAGCCCCCATAATCCAAGGGGAAATGGTTAGTGACCTGATACACCACGTAGACACAGACAAGTCTATGGGGATCCAGGGAAGGGAAGGGAAGGGAAGGGAAGGGAAGGGAAGGGAAGGGAAGGGAAGGGAAGGGAAGGGAAGGGAAGGGAAGGGAAGGGAAGGGAAGGGAAGGGAAGGGAAGGGAAGGGAAGGGAAGGGAAGGGAAGGGAAGGGAAGGGAAGGGAAGGGAAGGGAAGGGAAGGGAAGGCAAGGGAAGGGAAAGGAAGGGAAAGGAAGGGAAGGGAAGGGAAGGGAAGGGAAGGGAAGGGAAGGGAAGGGAAGGGAAGGGAAGGGAAGGGAAGGGAAGGGAAGGGAAGAATATAAAGAATATACTTTATTTCACATGTTTAGTGCTCAGGAGTTTTTGAAATTCAGGTCCCTTCAAGGTCTCTTCAGCAATCAAACCCCACTACAGTGGGGTTCTTAAAGTTGTCTGAGTACCTGCTGCTTAGCATATAAAAGAAACAGTCAATATGCTAGTGAAATTATTGATATCATTATAGAAATACTTCAACTGTTGAAAAGAAACTTCTAGTACAGATTTAAGGTTGAGGTTTACAAACTGGCAGCTCAGAGGAGAAGCCAGTCATGCTTAGAGGCAAACAAAGATCTGGAGGAGAACCATGGCCAAGAGAGGTGGTGTTCCCGAGAGCAGGCAAAAGTACAGACAAAAGGTTGCTCAAAAGAACAAAATCCAGGGAATATAGCATGATGGTCCAGAGAAAGGGGATGAAAAAAGTCTTAAAATACTCATCAAACAAATACTCACAAAAATGAACACATTCTACATTATTAGGTACCCACAGATAGGGTCATTGTTACTCTTGGAAGTCACTGTTGTAAAAGCAAATCAAAGTTAGGTCCTTTAAATCTAACAGTTGCTTGAGCTGTTGTCTCTGACTTGCAGGTAAATCTTCAATTTTTTCTCTCCATTAACATAGAGAAAAACATTCTATTAATATGGAGGTCCAAATTCCAGTGAAGTCTGACAAAATATAGTATTGTTTGACAATACTGTAGTAGAAGGATAGACTTGGAGAATGCTTGTGAAGGAAACAGGAAAAATTAATGTCTTTCTTTTAATTTTCTTTTTTTTTAATTTTGACTCAACTTATTTCACTTTATTAAATGGTATTTTTAGCTGTAGATTCATTTCATTTGCAGACATATTTAACACATAACTTACTGCCAAAATTTATTTCAATGTTTGTACTGAGTGACTTGGTATTCAGTGCTTTTATTTCTGGACTCATGAGTATGAGTTGGAAGGTGCTGGATGGCAGAGCAATTTCAGTTTTCCTGCAAAATGTGAAGCTTTCTATACACTACAGAGCACTTGAAAGGCATCCAAAATTATCTGAATGGTGCATTTCAGGAATTTTATTAGAGCAAGAAGGACAAACAGACAGCAGAGTAGAAAAAAAAAGGATGAAAGAGTCTCATGGAGATTGCTGAGGGTTGCCAACATGAACCTTGGCTTGAATCCAGATCATTGACTAAGAAAGGCGAGAGACCACAAAAAGGGCAGAGTTCATCCTTAAACCATTTTGAGATTATATATCCCCTGGGATCTGCAGCACCTTCCAACTCATACTCATCCCTGCAGATGGGCCACCCTGGATTAGCAGGCACTGAGAGTGATCAGGGTCATCTTCCCTCCATCCTGTTGCATTCCTGCACTCTGTGTGTCCTTCTACAGGGCAGAGGGTGGGTGCACAAAGCTCCAACCCCACATGTCTCATCCCACTCTCACCTTTAGATGGCTGCAGTCTGCACTCTATCCATGGCTCTCTGCAGGGTACAGTTCTCCCTTGTTGGACACTGTTCGCTGCTCATCCCATCCAGCTGTCTCCCAGAGCTCCCTGGTGATGTGCTGGGACTCCGATGACCAATGATTCCCTGGGTGCTGTCTCCTGAGGGAGGGCAGAAAATGCACCCAGGAGCAAGATGAATCACATTGGCATAGACAATGTCTCTCTCTAGGGAGACACATGACAGGGGGCTTACTGCAAAACCACATGACCCTCCTCCTTTCTGCTGCACCCTGACAGCAGGGCTCAACTCCCAAAACACTCTGAAAGACCAACCATATGTTTGACCCCTGCGTCCACCACTGTGCAAACCACATGCTTGACCACTTCATCTTGCAAAGGGAGCTTGTCCACTGAGCCTGTCTCTGGCTCCTTGAAAGGTTGAACGAGCCATCACCTGTTGCTGTAAGTTATCACATTTATTCTCTGAAGTTATTTTTAATACTCATTACAGACCTAACATCTACACAGACCTAAGGAAAACAAAACTGGCTTATCTGTCTCCCCAAAACATTTTAATGAACCAAACTCACCACTGTGGACTTCACAGAAGTCTTCTTTGCCATCTACAGGCAGAAATTAGGATGGAAAGAGGAAGAGAGATACCAATGTTGTCTGCTGCTCTTTCAGTGGAGGGAAGTTGCTTAAGATAAGCCCAGATATTGGTTTCAGTTTAAAACCCAGTTTGATGCTTCAGAAGAAAGCTAAAAAACTAGCAATCATAAATTTGTGTCATCTGTTCAGGTATCCCCTAGTTCCACAGGTGGACAAAATTTCATGTGTTAGAGAGAAAATTTGTCTGGCCAGGTGTGAATTAAAGTGGGGAGGGAAAAAACAAAAATACAAACAAAACTCTCCTCCTGACCTTTTTACAGAAAAAGAATCCTCCAAAGGGTGGGATTTAATTGTCCGTATGTTACCAATAAAGACTGCCTTGGATCTTTAACAAAGAGCTTCATTCTCTATTTCACTGTGAGCTAGGGACTGAAGAATGTCATTTATTCTTCCCCACCTCCCCCGAATCTCATTCTCTCTGTGAATGGACTATGAGTACTTTATCCACTGCTAGGGCCTGTGAAAAGAAATTCTGTTATGAAAGCTAAATCAGTTACCTCTAGCTAAAGAAACCTCTCTGCTAACGTCAGAGAGTTGTCACAGGTCTGGAAGATGGGGGGAGGAGGCCTAGTTGAGAAAGAGCATTTACAAACATTCACAAAAGATGTTATCACCTCCATTGTGATATTCCTGCAAACCACTCAGTGGCTGAACTTGTCACTGAATTTCCTTCAAATTCTCTGTTTGAACCTGTTCCCCCATAACGCTGTCATCCATGTTTTCCTTAGAATTTATTATATATTCGGTGGGAAAGTATTCAATTCCATTTCAGACTGGCTTCACTAAAGATTCTGTACAAGCCTAAAAGGACACTGCTTCTCAGATGAAGAAATGAGATTACAAGGAGGCGACACAAACACAGCACATAGTAGGGCAAGAACTACGGCAGAAACTAATGTCAGGTGACGTTTCCAAAGGGGAAAATAATCAGAGAAGACTTATTTGGATAAGACTAGAAGGAGAGGGGGGGAGAGGGAAGAGGGATAAGTGGGATGAACATTCACAAGCTTGTGTCATAAAATCAGGGCTACTTGTGACAGGAGTGCAGAGATCAACATCACACCCTAGCCCCTGAGTAAGACACAGCTGTATTCTGGAGTTTTTCAGATCATTCTTACAAATCTGTTGCTTGTTCACCATGGGAAGGATCAATGCAAAACTGCCTGCTAGAAGCTTGGAAACTCCCTGAAGCCTTTTCCTTCTTTCCACTGATAAAAAAAAGAAGGGCTGAGCTGTCGTAAGCCTGAGGGTGGAAATTCATCCACAGTATCTCCCACTGTCAGAGCACTTCCATCAACATCCTTCAACTTACCTCAGTAGAAATGGTCTGGACTTGTGCATTTATTAAAGGACTCTTATGTATTGCCACATTGTCATAGCTATTGGAATGGGCTACAGACCAGCACTTCAGATCTATGGAGAAAATCTCTTTGAGAAAAAGAGTCAATTGAGATCCAAAATCCTTGGTTGATGCCTCTTTCTGTGTGTTGGGGGAAAGGATGCCTTCTGCAGGAAAAAAAGTTTTTTGACAAGGTGTGAGTACTTTGATACTTTCTGATTTGCCCCTCTGCCCCCCACATGTGTGCACACACACACCCTCCCTCCCTCTGCACTGCTCCTGGCCACTCCAAATGCTTATACTAAGTGGCTTCACAGTTCATGGCTTATGCTCACTTCACATACCCATGTAGCTGTAAAGTTAATAAAAGTTCCTTCAACATTTTTTGTTTCTTGTCAGGATTTTACTTGCTTTTTTTGGAAAGTGTTATGTATGGCATTATCTGTGGGGTGTTTTGTTTTTTGTTTTTTTCCACTTTTAAGTCTATATAAGCTGATGCTGGCGTGAATGTGTTTTATCTCCTTATCCTATATAATTTGGGAAGAAAAAGGCCTTAGCAAGTTTTCAAAGCATTTTTTTCACTTATTTTTTCTCCTTCTTGAGTTCTCTTTGAATTTAATATATTTGCCCTTTCTGTTTCCTCTTTTTCAATTTTCTTCTGCCCTTCTCATAATTTTCTTTCTAATTATTTCTAAAATGTCATCAGTTGCCTTCTAAAATTAATTGGTCTCCCACTGTTTCACCGCTTTACTGTTCTACATTTACAAGATTCTTATTTCTACTTTCTCACTGTTGCTTTGTCCTGTGAGACAAGTAGTTTATTTGTTATGGCACTTTTTCTTCAAGGCTTGGGGCTCTTTGGCTCAATTTGTGCTATGACACTGCAGAGCTCAATTGGCTCAATTTGTATTATGACTTTCTGAAGTGCAGTGCATGCCGAATGTGCCTGTTGTTGCTCACAAAGCATAACAACAGTGCCAGGAGCCTGGACTTTACAAGACAAGAGAAATCCTGTTTGACAGAAGTCAGGAGTCAGACTTTTTTTCTGAAAGATTTAGAATCTGTACAGGTTTATTTTCATTTAAATGTACATGCTTATCTATGACTCATTAAGAAAATCTGGTAACTTATTTTTCTGAATATACAGGGGCTGACTTCTTCAGAAAACTGTCCATTAACACCACAAATGAAGCTTCATTCTTTCTACTACACTTCTCTGTAAGTCCATACACCTGCAAGTCTTAAGGAAGTGGCATATTTGCACTAAAACAGTCTAGCTGTAAAAGCAAACCACACATTACACAATCCACAAAAATTAGTGAAACAGTAATCAGGGGACAGTGTCTTTAGAGATGTAATATAGGTGAGATAGAAAGGTGACAATCAAACGGTAGCACTGTAAAATGCACCACCAGTAGGGTTTTTTTCCTTAAAACTGCTTTATTTTCTAAGTTTAGTCCACTGTCATATCCATATTTGGGGTACTTATTTTTGATGCTATACACTGAAACTGTTGTATAGATGGTTCCAGGTGTGGCTGAGAAGCCTAAAAGTGCTACAAAACACATAGAATCTAATCTTCCATTTCAGTGGAGTTATCTGTCTCTATATCATATGCCTGAGCATATGTAAAAATCTTTGTACAACTGACGTCTGAACATTTTCTAGTTTAGGCTATGTTGAAATAGGAAGGCTGTACAAAGGATTTACCAGGTCTCAGTTCAGCTGTATGCATTTCAGAGCAAGAAGTGGACACACCACTCTCCAGTCACAGGGTGTAACATTGGAAGTGCTGGCCACAAGGGGTCTGCAGAGTACGCTAACCTGTCTCCTGTCAAAGTGGCCATGACTGACTGTAGTGAGTGTTACAAAGTTCCTGGACTATGTGGAAGATAACTTCCTGACAGGGGTGGTGAGTGAGCCAACTAGGGAAGGTGCTCCACTGGACCTCTTGTTTGCGAACAGAGAAGGACTGGTAGGTGAAAGACTGGTCTGGCAGAACAGAGAACTTTGGATGGAACTCAGGAAAAAAAAAAAAAAGAGAGTTTATGATGTTTGGAAGAAGGGGAAGGCAACTCAGGAGGACTGCAAGGATGTCATGAGGCAGGAGGAAAATTAGAAGGGCCAAAGCTCAACAGGAACTTAATCTGGGCTACTGCAATAAAAGACAATAAAAAATGTTTCTACAAATACAATAACAACAAAAGGAGGGCTAAGGAGAATCTCCATCCTTTATTGGATGCAGGGGGAAACCTAGTGACAAAGGCTGAGGAGAAGGCTGAGGTACTTAATGCCTTCTTTGCCTCAGTCTTTAATAGTCAGACCAGTTGTTCTCAGAGTATCCATCCCCCTGAGCTGAAAGACAGGGACAGGGATCAGAATGAAGCCCCCATAATCCAAGGGGAAATGGTTAGTGACGTGCTACACAACCTAGACAGAAAGTCTATGGGGCCAGATGGGATCCATCCAAGGATGCTGAGGGAGCTGGCAGAAGTGCTCACCAAGCCACTCTTCATCATCTATCAGCAGTCCTGGCTACCTGGGTAGGACTGCACACTGGCTATCTCAGCAAACTGGAAGTTTACAAATGTGATGCTCATCTACAAGAAAGGCTGGAGGGAGGATCTGGGGAACTACAGGCCAGTCAGCCTGACCTTGGTGCCAGGGAAGGTTATGGAGCAGCTCATCTTGAATGCCATTACATAGCATGTACGGGATGGCGAGGCCCAAAGAGAGGTGGTGAAAGGAGTCAAATCCAGTTGGTGGCTGGCCAGAAGTGGTGTTCCCTAGGGCTCAGTATTGGGGATAAAGATATTGTTGAATATCTTTATCGACGATCTGGATGAGGGGATTGAGTGCACCCTCAGTAAGTTTGCAGATGACACCAAATTGGGTGGAAGTGCTGATCTTCTGGAGGGTAGGAAGGCTCTACAGAGGGATCTGGACAGGCTGGATCATTGGGCTTAGGCCAACTGTATGACGACATTCAGCAAGGCTAAGTCCAGGGTCCTGCACTTGTGTCACAGCAACCCCATGCAACGCTACAGGCTTGGGGAAGAGTGGCTAGAGAGCTGCCCAGCAGAAAAGGACCTGGGGGTGTTGGTTGACAGCTGGCTAAATGTGAGCCAGCAGTGTGCTCAGGTGTCCAAAAGGGCCAATGGCATCCTGGCTTGTATCAGAAATAGGCTTGCCAGCAGGACTAGGGAAGTGATTGTCCCCTTGTACTCGGCACTGGTGACGCTTTACCTTGAATACTGTGTTCAGTTTTGGGGCCCTCACTACAAGAAAGACATTGAGGTGTTGGAGCATGTCCAAAGAAGGGCAACGAAGCTGGTGAAGGGTCTAGAGCACAAGTCTTATGAGGAGTGGCTGAGGGAACTGGGGTTGTTTAGCCTGGAGAAGAGAAGGCTGAGGGGAGACCTTATTGCTCTCTACAACTACCTGATAGGAGGTTGTAGCGAGGTGGGGGTCGGTCTCTTCTCCCAAGTAACAAGCAATAGGACGAGAGGAAATGGCCTCAAGCTGTGCCAGGGCAGGTTTAGGTAGGATATTAGGAAAAATTTCTTCACTGAAAGTCAGGCACTGGAAGAGGCTGCCCAGGGAAGTGGTTGAGTCCTCATCCGTGGAGGTATTTAGAGGATGTGTAGATGTAGTGCTTAAGGACGTGGTTTAGTGGTGGACTTGGCAGTGCTAGGTTAACGGTTGGACTTGATGATCTTCAAGGTCTTTTCCAACCTGAATGGTTCTATGATTCTATCATTCTATGAAAGTGCACCTTCTATGCTGATGAGGGTTGGTATGGAACATCCTGACTGCAGCATCCCACAGTGCTGTGTACACAGGTGGCGTGGCATGCACATCCCATGGTGAGGCATATGCAGGTCAACGCTTCTTGACTTGACGCATCTAAAAACAATTCCAAAAGGATTTTTTGTAATGTTTGGTCTGCTGTAAATGGGTATACACTGCTTTGTAATTTGCATGTAAACAGAACACGAGCTTCTATAGGAATTGGACTGACCCTGTTACTGTTACATGAAGTGCACTTACTAAACCTTGTTTCTCGATATTTTGTAGAATGTTAAATGTAGCCATAATTACTGATTGCAAAATCTAATTTTATGCTTGAATTAAGCTACTGCACAACGTTTTGGGTTTTTTTTAATTCACAAGGAATTGTTATATTAAGTATTTGGCAAATTTATACACTGACATTTGTTATATACTTTTACAAGAGTTTCTGGCAATGATGTCAGAAAGGCAATTTATAATAGTTTGTTACCAGATAAAAGCCATTTTATTTTCAGTAACATCTTTCACATTTTTCAACTTCCTTTTACAATAAGAGTCTTATTTAAAATTAATCATTATTCTGCCCAAAGAAAATTCCAGGATGGATTTATGTGTTACTGCTATTGCCTTTCCTGAATAGCCTGATGTGTGATCATCTGATGTCACATTTTTGGAGGAGTCTTCTTCAGAGATCTCTGTCTAATAAACCAATACAGTGCTCTTAGCCTCCAAATTGAAAATCTTTGCAAACATAAAACTTCACCTGCTTAAAATCACACAATAACATTTAGAGGAATAATTTATGATTTTGTGCCTTGGATATGTTAAATCAATTATTAAGAATAACTTTTTGTTTTCTTTCTTCACTAATAAACTAATAAATGGATAACTAGAATAATGCTCAATCAATTATGTATAGAAAGGAAGAATTTATGTATGTACAGATATACATTCTTACCTGATCTATCTTGTTACAATCTATCCAGCATATAATGCATTTTGTATATAGAGAAGATATTTAACAATTATATTTTACAAAATATTCTTCTGAATTAGCCATTTATCCAGAGAAACAAGGATGCCTCCTGGGCTGATGTTATTAGAAAATTCTAATGAAATTTACGCTTAATAAGGATGGGAGCTCAGAATCCAGCAAAGAGTAGGTATCCTTGGAACAGAAAAAAGGTGTTTCTTAACCTGTAAGACTGTTTGAAACTGATTGTCAAAGCAAATGCAATATTCAGCTTAAAAAGTTAACATCATGACTCTCAAATTGGGAATTTAAATTAAATATATATTTAGATACAGAATCAAACCTCAGAATTACTGGAAAGTCTAACGTTCTCTATCAATTAAGTCAACAACTGGATGCCCTTGTAAGTTTGCTGAGTTAGATGCTGAGATAAGAATGCAAAATTTGCAGGATTGTTTATCAGTCAGATCGTAGAATATCTCTCTTTGTGGTCTAACATTTTTCACAGATGTGCTTTATGATTCTAGCTGAGCTATTGAAGTCCCAAATTATAGGTGAATGTGCAAGAGTCCTTGCCTGCTAAAGACCATAAGGATTCATCATAGAACAATTACAGGAAAGTGGTGGGTTCTGCTTCTAATCAGAAATATATTTTAGCCTGCAGTGCAACTCAATGAAATGGAAAAATCACTTGCTGAGAAAACGGTCAACACATCCAAACCACCCACACTTATGCAGTAGAGAGCTCTAGGTCCATAATATTGGGAGACATTGACTCTGTCTTCAAGGATGCTACCCAAATTTACAGAATTAGTGGAAAATTTTAGGGTATCAGAGAACTACAGCCTGTAATGAGAAAGAACTGAAGGGAAAAAAAAAAAAAAAAGACTTGTTCGGGTTAATCCACAACATGAACAAAAGCATGTCCTTGGACAAAATGCCTTAGCAGTTTATATAAACATAAGAGGGGTTATTACAAATCAGTGCCAAGATTTCAGACAGGGTCTATTACTGAAAAGAAATCCTCAACAACTCAAAAAAGTAGAAAAAGTGATGGATTTCTGAAGCAAAAAAATGTGGAAACATGCAATAAGTTAACTGTTTGATAGCACAGCCTTTCATAGCACCCATTACAGTAATAAATGTATTTAAAATCTGAATGGGGTAGTATCACAGCGTCATACAATCTTTTTAAACAACTATTCCAAAATCTTTTCAGTAACACTTGACCCAAATATCCATCCCTAAGCTTGCATCATTTCTTAAAAATTTAACATTAGATCATTTTTTTCTTGGAAATTTGAGTTCACTATTTTTGATTGGCAGGATAGAATTTGAATGACATTTAGGTTTTCTTTCTCACATATTATGCATGCACATATATCAGTTATTGGAGTAATTGTCAGCAAACTGGAAATACACAGTTTGGGGACTCCCATAGCATTGTAGGAACAGGAGTGTTATTGCTCATCAACAATAAATATGGCAATAAATGATGAGTACAGCATCACTTCTTGTATTTTCATATGTACTTGATTAGTATTTGGAGCCTAAAACTGACAGATAAATACTTATCAGTGATTTAAGGAACAAAAAATCCCATTGTGTTCTATTCAGTTTGACATCCTGTGTAACACAGGTCACAGATCTTCACTGATAAAAATACATATTGGAGATATGAGTACTAGAGAATATGGATTTATTATGTTGTGACAGATAGAAGACTTTGGAAGGACAAAAATGTCAAAGAATATTATTTTAACATGTGATGTATTAGGGACACATAGATTTTTTCAAAGAAGTTATCAATGCACAGTTGCATTGTCATGGCCATAGCTGGTGGTAATTAATGCAAATCTTATTAGCCAGAAGTCTTGTGATAGTTTTGTCCCTGGGAAAAAAGAACTACTTATACCTAGAGGCCTGATCTATAGTGAAGGTAAAGGATACAGAGAGACAACTGCAATCTCAGGTCACAGGATAATTCATGCCATCCAGACTGACATGAAGAAAGGACATAATGAAACAGGCTGACTAACCTGCATCTGCATTAAGGATCTGATTGGGATGATGGAATAAACCATACCTACTTTATCTTAACAGGCTTTATGAGACAAAAGAAGCCTACAGGAGTAGAACTGTAATATAGTTCATAAACCTGCTGAGCATAATCACAGTGAGTTACAAATGGATTAAGGACAAAATCAGTAGTCTGAAGGGACATGAACATAATGTGTCACTTGAAAAAGGTTACTACCAGGCTGACATTCAGTATTTGTTCTGAGAAAGCCTGAATGATCAGCGGTATCATTAATCTGATAGCTATGGCACAAATATATTATGGCATTGTGTAAACCAACAAATCTGCATCAGATAACGAGAGAATTGTTGGAAGGTTATTTGGGTACTACAAGAATATTTTTCCCACAATGTATTTCGATTTGAGTGTACTTCTATGAAATTATAGTAATCAGGGTCAGAAATTTTGCTACAAAATTGAAATTAGATCTCCTTTATGTAATTTGCAAAGTCAGATTCTGGATATGGGTTTTCACCAACTGCCAGACAGAATTAGTGCATTCTGACAATGAAACAAAGAAATACTGTACTCAGAGTTCTCTAAAACCAACTACAGAGAAATTACAGGGTTTGCTGCATCAATGAACTAGTATATTTGTATGCCATTTTATTTTTTTTTTATTTACCTCCTCCCACACACACCATTTTGAGTGAGGCAAGAAAATGAACACTCTTTGCAGGAGGACTGAGTTCATGACTGTCACCAAACACTGGAAGTCAGCATGATAATGAGCCAATTTGTGTGGAAATGAACTCATTAATGTTAATGTTTTGCTGACTCCCAACTGATTCACAAACTCCTTAACAAAATTCATAACAGAAGAAGGAGGGAAAGTTCATGAATTTTGGAAGTGCTGAGTGAAGAAACAAACATATCTCTTCCTCATTCGTATTCCAAATTCAGTGATCTACCCTGTGCTCTGATAATCCAGTCCCAGAATATACTCTGGGGAACATTAGTTAGTACAGAAGATCTCATAGTTGAATTGTAGAAATTCCCATTAGATGGAAAAGAAAGTACTGATTGTTTCTAATTTTTGATTTTTTCCTAACAAAACACATCTTTACTTTCAAATAAATAACCTTTCCAACCTGAAGAAAATAGGACTTTTTATGTAAGAAATCTCAAGAACAATTCTGCAAGATATTGATTCTCATATAATACTTCAGATGTATGTACAAATCTGTCCTTCATGCAAATGATGTTTTTACCAAGGCCAGTTCCTGGTAGGATTTATCAATATCACAAGTGATTTCTATACCCAACCCACATATTTCAAATTCACCAAACTTTTTTCCTTAAAATAAACCCACAAAAAAACAGGGAACAGCTGAAGTCTGCAACAAAGGTAATACATGAAGTTTTGTTATCTCAGAGGAGTATTGAGCGTTTTATCACCATGAGCTGCAAAAAGTTTAGAAAACTGCTGCAAAGCATATTGGAAGAGCAGGAGTTCACAAGGTATGTGCAGTTCAGATAAACATCTCAACTCTTAACTAAGAAAGATTGGCTAGAAATCTTGTGTGCTTGAATAAGGAAGTGGACAACTGCATCACATAAAGTTATAACTGTTTTATGAAGATTAAAATAATTTTTTTTTAAGAATTATGGAGAGAAATTTGCATTAAGTTCATTTATAGAGACTGCTATTTATTAGATCAGGTTAAGATGATACAGGGCCCAATTAACACTTAATAATTTATAATTATTTTATCTACTTTAATCCATACTAAAAAGCTCTAATTACCTTAATTAAAATTTTAGGAAATCATTATTCTTGATGATACAAATTACTTCAGTCAAAACTGCATTAACATTTATTGTTGTATTACCATGGTCAATACAATTGTATTTGCTACTGAGCTACATGTCTAGGAAGAGACAGAGACAAACTAATTTAACAAAAATATACATGTCTTTTATTTCCTAACCAATAATCAAGATTTATAATAATCATTTTCTTAATGTGACAGCTATACAGTGGTACTACTTTCTACTCAAATTAATATTTTTTCCTGCTTCTTTTTTTTGTTTTGTTTTTTATTAAATTGAAACGCCTTGAGTGAATCAAAAAGCTTTTGCTTCATATCTGAAGTAGGATATGTAGGAGTATGATCACTTCCTAGCCTAATACCTAACATTACCTCACAGTCCTTTATCTTTTTGCTAAGGTAAAATATCACAACTTATTTTCCTTTTCAGTTCAGCTGATGGTTTGAATGAAGATCAAACAGTGTAATTAGGGGAAGTAAATGGCAATAATATAATTATGTACAATTTCATGTATTTTGTCTGTAATTTCTGCAGGCTATTTTTTAATGATTGGTACAACACTGAGCTGCTGTGCTGCTGAAAAGTCACTCCAGAAAGTTTTGACCCTGCAGCATAGCTCAGAGATAACTGAGCTAATTTTAAGCAAGTTGTACTATAAACTGGATAAAGCAGCATATCCAGGGCTCCATAAAGCATGTTGTTTTCATTACCAAAACAAGTTCCTGTTAATCCAGTGGAGGTATCTCTATACTACCGTGTTTTATTTACATACCTGAGAAGTATTTGAATCATCTTCCTCCTCATTCTAGAAGTGTAATCAAATGGTAACTACATTTGCACCAATCAACACTACCCATTGAGCCCATGACCTGCTCCCAAGATCCCTGTTTTTAAGTGATGGCAGCAGATCCAACAACAAGCAGGTTGAAGATCACATTAATTGTACTGATGACTTACAGAAAGTCCTTGCCTCTGGACCTCCAAAGACTTTTTTCTGGCACTTGGGTTTCCCTATGCATTGCATCATGTGACAGAAGATGAGCAGTGGGAAAAGGTCTAGTTAGAAGTGTGTTGCTGCAGACAGAACAGTGAACATAGTTTACAGCCTGTTCTCTGCCTACCTGTTTTTTTAAGGAGAGGAAGTTTTAGGAAACAGCACCAATCTGATAATTTTTGGCAGCAAAAATGTCTCCCAGAGCAAGGAGTTGCAAAGGGTCATCTGCATGCAGAAAAGAGTACTTGTGAGCAAATTACCATCAAGAAACACTGTTTTCCCTAAAGAGCTCTCATTACAATTCTACCTGTCAATACCAGATGAATATCTGACCACACACTTCATTCACTCAGCAACAGTCAGGTAATGATCAGTAGCTTTAAGTTATTTCTTCAAGTGCTATTTATATGCTGTCTGCCATTCAGCCTTTGCAGCACGGAGTGGGTGAAAAAAGGTTAGATATCATTTCTGGGAACCTTTGAAGACTGCTGCACTTCAATGGAGATTCACCTGCCCATAGAGCAGCTGATCTACAGAACCATATTTTGCACAGATGGAACACATTATAATATAAAATGTTATTTCAGTGATCAGTTTCTCCCTTGTGCAGAGAAATATGTTCCAGATAAGCTTCAAAAACACATACTTTAGCACCAGAGCAGTTATAGCAGTTTATGTAGGTGGATAAAAGAACTATAATCTTGTTAGAAGGAGTTATATCATAGATGGAATTTCTTTGAGTATTTAGGCCTTTATTTATAATCTTCATAAATCATCTGAGCAGACAATTCAACTTTGAAAAGCTTAAACTTGCTGACAAAACAAAACTGCATATAGTGAAAAAAGTAGAACCAAGAGTTAAGTAAGCAGTTCCCACTACAGAAGGAGAAAAAATTGGATTATTATGTGCACCAGCTGACTAATGTATTATTAAAATAGTATTGAGACATCTACAGAAGGAAAAAAAAGATCATTGACTGCTTAAAAAGATAAAATAATTGGGATAAGGTTAAAGCAGAAGAACTATATACTATGCATGACCATTCTGCTCTGTAACTTCATTATGAAATACTGAAGTATGGATGCAAATTAAGCTCTCATTTGGAGGACAGATAAAGATTTTCAGTATCTGGAAGCAAAAGAGTTGTTTGAATGAAAACTTTTTCTAAAGTTAAAAACCTGCAGTTTATAATAATTGTTATAATATTGTTAATACTGAATCACATTAAAACTTAAAACAATATGTAGACCAAAAGGTTATTTTGCCTTTTCTTTCCTTTTTCGCCACACCACACACTCCCCAGTAGCTGGTGGTGAATCAAATTCAATGTTCCAGGAAAGTTTCCCAAGTATGTGTGCATATGACTCTGCCTCAGGCTCCAGCCTCCTACTGACACTGCACAGAGAAGTATTCAAGGAAGCCAGTGAAATTTTAGTTAAGTTCATCTGTCTGCCTAGAGACATTTTCAGGTTATATTCAAAAGCCTGTTGTGTGATAAAGGGAGAATGCAATTCACGGCAATATGATGCAGGTGTACAACAACTTTATGACTTGAATTGGGTTGGGAAAGAGGATAAAAATAATTTTTGTGACTACCACCAACATACAAAAGTTGGAACAGACAGAACAGCTGGAACAGTTTTGTCTATGTCCCTTTTATCTGCTGGCAAGGGACAAACATCTGTCTTTCTGACACAGAGTAAAGAATTGTCAAAAGAAAAATCCAGGAAAAAAACCTCAGATTCATCAAGCAAATAATTATTTTTGTCTTAAACCATTTCTCTACCTATATTTAAAATCATTCAGATACTCTTTCTCTTTTAAATTCTTCTTATCCTTCTGAACCACATATAAAATTATATAACCAAATTACTTAAAAAAAAAGAAAAACTAATAAATAAATAAATCACACACACCTCACCCCTCTCTGGTGCTTTCAGAAATACAAGAACAAAGCTGGATTTAGAAAATATCAGGAAATGAAATTCCATCCACATACTGTGTAGCCTTCTGAAACTGTTCTATAACTCTAGTGATTTGACAGGGAAAAAAAAAAAAAAAAAAAAAAACAAAACACCACCCTTTACTGAAACATTCAATTAAACAATTTTGTTTCCACTTAGTAAGGTCACTCATCATGCTCCCTTTGTCAAAGCAGTTATTTTCATTGCCTTGTATCTAATTAATTTAAACTTGGCATATATAATTCTTGAATGACAACCCTTAACACATTTTGAAACTATAGATGATAATGGACAATCATGCTGCCTCTCTAAGAATTTTCCTACATAGAAGAGCTCATTTGCAGCAATCTAGGGTGTAAATTTATAGCACAGTCATCACTTCTTATTAACTTCACCTGCAAACACTCAGTGCTCCGTACCCATGGGGTATTATGCCATATTTTGCAAGTGGAGTAAATGGCCTCATGAAAAAGACACTTGCAGTAGGTAGCAGAATTTTTCAGACAGACAGGCAGTCAGTATTGAGAGCACTGTAAATTTATGATCTAATTTATGTTCATTAATTTTCACTAACTTGTCTGCATAGGCAATCCTTAATATTTCAAATCAAAGAAATATACAAAACATTTCATGGTGACCGCTGTTTTCACTTCATCGATTACATTATGTATACACTGAGGCTGATTTTCCTTCCCCCATAATCAAAACTGAACAGAACCTGTTTCAGAGTTTCTCTAAAAGTGTGATATTCCTCTTTCTTATGAACACAGAAGCATTTCAACCTGCTTTTTCAGATAAAACCTTACTGTACCAAGCCAGGGAGCAGGCAAAGAGGGGATATAAATAGTAGGCACAGAAGACCCAGTCCAAAATGAGGGGTGAAGAGTTTATCAAAATGTAACTTTTCCCAAAATCTAATTTTTATTCCCAAATACTTCTGAGTCCCAAATCTTAACCAAAACCACCAGAGCTGAAGAAACCTGTTCTGTGGACACAAGGCCTTCAACAGAAGAAAAAAAGATTAATTTGAATATGTAATCCAAGATGTGTCCTTGGGGACACTAAGCCTGGAAGTATAAACTGGAAAAGGAGGTACAGACTGCAGCAGGAAGTATTCCAACCTAGACAGTAGTGCTCTGGGCTGGGAGGCAGACGAGACAGTCTCAGCAGCTAAAAAGCATTAGGACCACTGATGCAATCCAATGAATAAGAAAGAGAACAATGCCATATAGATATGAAAAAGAAAATTAATATCATAGAACAATACAAAAGGTATGCAGCTGCTTAGTATGATGCTGATGCTAAGCAAGATCACAAGTAAATGTAATAAGAAAGAGTAGATATTCAAAACCAAATAGGAATTAACCCATTAGAACAGAAATTCTTTTGTAAATTCAAAGATGATGTTTTAAAAGAAGCTTGAAGTCTCTCCAAATGAGTCCTCTATATGAACAGATTTAGTGGAAGAGGTTTCAGGTCCAGACCCTTCTTTCATTGTGTTAGTTGCTATTATAAAAATTACTTTAATTTGTAAAATGTTACTCCGTATAATCTTATTTTATCTTGATCTAAATAAGGTTAAAATGCTTTGGAACTAGGCTATTTCTTCTGACTTTTAGCTGCAGAAAAGCCCACCTCCTCTTTTTCTCACACCCACATTTCTCTAATGATTATTATGTATTATTTCTTATGTTATCTTATGACAAGTACTACTCTCAGGTCTATTCAAAGAGTTGGAATCAAATGATCGAGCCTCTGTCTGTTTCCGGACCTGCTGAGAGCACAGAGTGAGTATGGGTACAGGGAAAGGTTTATCTGTTATCCAGAGGTCTGTTAAGTCTGTTTTGAAGTTTATGGATAAATGAATATATGGACGACTTTGTTTCTTGAGAAAGGATCATTCTCTATGTGATCAGTAACTGTTTATGTGATATGAAATTGTCAGTGATTCAGTATTTTTGTTTGATATTTTGCAACTTAACATCAGAACTAAACTAAAGCATGGTCAAATGTTCATCTGTAGATGTTTGAAGAGACGTTAGCCAAGTATATTATCATGGAGATGGATAAAGGGAGAATATTGGTCTCCAAGTGTAGTTTGAGAAGATGAGGTATGTTTACACTGCTAAAATCACATATGTAACAAAATATAACTCATTTTCTGTGTAATAAAGTGAATGCTTTGTAAAGAAATCTAAGCATATGTTTATAATAATAACAATTATATTTATAATTTATAGTGTTCTGTATTTGTACATAGCTTACAAAACACTTGATCTCACAAGACATTTGTGATGAAGGTATATATTTTTCCATTTTTAAACAGGGAGAATGAAACACAATGTTCAGAAGGATGTAATCAGTTTTAAAAAAATCAGCTGAAGTACTCTTATATTTTACTACTGTGGGTATCCCCAGTGTCATTAAGGTAAAGTTACTAGTCTTCTTTCAAATGAGAATACTCAGGTTGACCTCTTTTGAAGAGAGGTGCTTCAGCTTATTTGAAGCACCATATTTAAGAAAAAATTGGTTTCCTTTATATAACTTATCAGGGAAGAAGAAAATTATAAAACATTTGAAAATGTTACTCCAAAGTTACAAAATTAATTGATGGACTTGTTGAAAGACATGTTACTTAAAACTACTTTTAGCATCCTTTTTAGACAAGTGCAGTATATTTTCTGCACTGAAGATTTTAGGTTTCTTCCAGATGAACCAGGGCATTGTAACATTTGTTTTTTGATTAATACAATGGGAATAATATATTATAGTCCATATATGGTGTGTTTAAATGGCTAAGAAAACATAGCAACTTTGTATTTTCATTTGTAATTTTTACTTGTGTGTTTCCTATTCTAAAGCAATGGCCCATTTGCAGATTACCAAGCCAATGGTGGGCCTTCTCCTGGCTCTTCTCAAATGCAGCTGGATGCCCAGCAGCCTACCAGCTGTAAGTAGGCACAGCACAGCTGATCTGGTGACACATAGCAAAGCTAGCACTGCAGGGAAGGACCAGATCAGGTACATAATAATGAGTTCAGCTGCCTTTTTTATAGGAATCTTACAACTGTAACTGTTGGGTTGATTCTTCTTTCTTCTGGTTCATCTCACTGGATTCTGCATGCTAGATAGCAGTTGAGCTACTCTCCTTGTCTTTGAGTATCAAGTGACATATTTCTAGATATTTTATCTTAAATTAGCTCATCTGTCCAGTTCCAGATAAAGCCTGTAAAAAGGTAGCCACTGCACTCTTGCAGGTGGAGCTCAAGAGAATTTACATATATTTCCCATTACTGTCAACTTCGGTTACGTCCAGAAGAAATAGTAATCTTGGAGGCACAAAAAAGCAGAAAATTGCAGCAGTAATATGTGCAATGTGAAAAAGACCCAGTAAGAGTAAGGGAGCTTTCTTATAATTCTTATTCCTTGCTTAAGAAAGTATTTGTGTACTGATATAAAACGCAGTCAACTGTCTTTGCAAATCAATTGTTTTATGATTTTTTAAAACCTTCTAGTATTTTTGATTTTAGGATTGGGAAGCTGACAAACTACATCTGTTCCTGAGTTTACAAATAGAAGGTTATATTTTAGTAAAAAAATGAACCTTCTTCCTCTTTAAATAATTATTATTCACATTACTCAGGCTTGGTTGTGCCATTTGAAATGCTAATTATCTGTTAAATGCAGTAGCAGAAAATATATTCCATTGAAAGAAAGAAAATCATAACAATTAATGATATTACAGGAAGTTTATTTTCTCTGTTACGTTGAAGTCCATGTATAGTAATGTCAATACAAAGATTTGGTAGTAATAAGTTTTGTAGCAGTCACAGATATGCCATTCCTTTTAGAAAGATTATAGATGTTGAATAAAATTAATGTATTTACCTGTATGGAGTATGATAAATATGGAACTTTGCTTAAAAAAAAAAAAAAAAAAAACGATAACAAAAGAAAAAAAATCCCTCAAAAGCTATTGATAAAGAAGTTGTCAAGAATCTGGAATTCTGAATCTGGCCTATTGACTGAGCCTGGTGATCTTCTTTCATCCGTATCTGGTGATTTCTACACCACAACTAGAAGAAACATTTTCTGTAACAATTTCCCTTTTCTGTCTGTATGTGCATGCTTAGAAGGAGGGTTAGAGGCACCTTCTTACAGATATTCTACTGTATGGCTAACTTATTTATAAATGGATTTCATTTTAATCCTTTAAAGGAGACATGGCTAATATTGTCCTTCTAATTATTTCATATGCTTAAAAGAGCTGGCTAAAGAATTAAATTTTTTTCTTCAAGAAAATTCTGAAATTTTATTTTATAAAATGGCTTTGAATTTTTATCAAGTGTTGAATGAAAATTTCTTTAAAATACTGACTTAAAACATAATCTCATTAGATATTTGTTTTGTTACTGTTAAACACATAAGCAAAATGCTGAAATTAGAAAAAAGCTGAAACTAGAAAAATCTAAAAGAAAAGCTCTATTGTGATCTTTGTTTCAGATGTTAGCTTTTCTTCATAGGGTGTTTCCAAGTGTTTGATCCTCTTTTTTTTGGAAGAGTTAGTGAGCTTATCTCTTGTTATCCAGAATATTTTTCTTCATTATGTCCTTTCTCTTCTCTCTCTTTTCTCCGCACTAATTTACTTGGCTATGGCATGATCCATCTGAACCTGGGATTGCCCTTCCACAGTTGCCTTAAGATTTGCCCGAGTTATTCTCAGGCTAGGATATTAAATATGCAAGAGAGTGAATTTACTCATCCAGAATAATTTCCATGGGCTGTCCCAATGACAACTGAAATTCCCTGCTGATACAGTATCAATCAACTTATCTCTGCACAGTATCCAATCACATCCCAAATTCCAAACCAGGTTTTATTTTATCTCCCAAATTTGTATGAGAACTCTTACTTTGAGGGCACTGCAACTTCAATCCTGGATTTCACCAGTGCTATAATCCTCACAGACCATACTCCCATTTGAGCTCAGTTTTCCTTTTGAAATCTTTTCCTTAGCCCTGGCACACCCAGAGGGTGTGGCAACATGGATCTATTCAGGCTCACTTTAATTATTCAATCCTCCCTTTCCTGATATGAAAACTAGTAAACTTTTCAGAGTTGCTGAAACTGTATTTCAAAGGACAAACCTGTACAAACAGAAAGACTCACATTTGACCCTAGTGTACTGATTCCTTATCTGTGTAACCTCTGCCTTTCACAAATACAGTCCTTATTCCTTATTTCAGAAATTGCCAGCAGGACAGTGATTTTAATGGAAGTTATGATGTTAAAATTCCACACATTGAGAAAACATTTTGATTTTCAAACTATGTTTATGAGTTGCACTTCTGTGAGACTCTGAGAATCACTTTTCCTCTAATTAAACAAACCATGAGGCTCCTAGGTCTTTCTGAGACTTTAATCTCATGATATTTTGTATTTCTGAGTCATGATTTACTTCTTGAAATCACTTGTTGCTATCATTAAATCAGTTTACATTTTGCTCTGCAATGGTGTCACTATCGAGAATAAAATATAGGCTGTTTTTTTTCTTTTACTTTACAAGAAACAAATGTAAATGAACAGTATTCTTTTCTTCTCTTTCTACCACATGTGCTCTACTAACATAAATAACCTAAAGAGGACCAAAAGAAAGAAATATTTCAATAATATTGTGTTTTAATTTTTTTAAAGTAACCCTATAAAGAAAACAAATTTTAACAGTGGTTACAAAATACCTTTTTCCTGTGCAAAGCTAATCTCAGTTTGTTTTTAAATTGCTTTAGCAAAAATGCAAGTGATAATATGTGATTTCCACAAAAAAACCCTCAAAATCTATCCATGAGTAGTTGGGTTTAATTTGTGAAACATTGCAGTCAGATTCCAGACTGAATCATGGCCATTATGTGTTCCTTCATTCTTTATGGAACAATAGAGATCACTTTCTAAGGGTAAAGAGAAAAAAACACCCACTTGCTAATGAAAATTGTTGTGTATAGGTTATGGTAAAGCTCAGTTAAAGCCATGTGCAAGTTTACCACAGGAAGAAGGGGTCAGAAGGTAATAGCCTCCAGACACTCTGTTGTGCACTCAGAATCACAGGACGTGACAGAGACTATAAATCTGAATTCTCCTCCCAAAATAAAAATCATAGCCTTTCTTAGCCTCAACAATGGTGTTTCTTCAAACACTCTGTATTCTGTAAATCACAAAATGTCTTATTTTAAGCATAACTGAGGGTTACACAGTTCTGAATCTGAATTCACCTGAACAAATTTTGTATGCATTAAAATGACAATTATAAAAGTTATTATTTCTCATTATTAGAAGTGTTACATGAATTAACGTTAAGAAATTAAATCATAGCTTTAACTTCTTTTTGCTTCTCTAATTTGAAAATCAGTCCTACAAGTTTTCATGTCTGTATTTCCAATAAATAAAGAAGTATTACTTAATGTATATGACCTGCATTATACCTTTTGAGATAAGAGCAGTCTTTTGTAAAATATGGGGATTGGCAGGGAGATGACATGTCATCACTGTAACCAGGACTTTTCCCTTAACTTTGTAGATTTAAACTACCTACATTTGAAATGTTAAAATGAAGTCATTTATAAATTATGTGCCTTGTAAATCATTTAACGTCTGGAGAGTTTAAGAAAAAATGAAATTTAATTGTTGTCAGTGTCTATTCTAGAGACCATTATATCAATGGGAGTCAGTTTATTAGTTCCAGTAAATTTACATCAGTCCCTAAACTACTCTAAACAATCAGAAATTCAGATTTTCTCTTAATGGTTCCCTTAATACTTTGCTTATGATCAATGTTTATTTTAAACATCACAAATGAGACTAAAGCTTCATTTTAACTGAACTAACTGAACCTTGACTATGAGTTTGCTACAAGTGTTTTCATGAAACACAGAGAGTAGTAACAACAAAATTCTTCATCATTACTTGAGCAGTCACTATGATTGAGTGACAACATGAAGTCAATTGTTTTGCATCAGTAAGTCACCTAACAAATAGAAATGTGCAGGGTATTCAATATATTGTCTTCCTACATCATAATATTTACAGAAACACCTGCTTAAGTAGTTTTATGCTGATTCACTTGGGAAAACAAAAACACAGATTAAAGACTAACAGGCTGTCAAATATATTTTTCCTTTACTTTAATATTTGTTGTCTTTTACTCCTGTGGAAAACAATATGTGAAATCAGTAAACGTGGATTTATTATTCTGGCTAAACAATGACCAAGTTGATTTCTTAGTTTGACATAATTAATTATTTAATTAAATATTCTCAAGTGGAGGATTAGGATGACAACACTTGACCTCAAGCATACTTTACCCTTTTGTACCTGTACATAACATTGCTATTGACATATTAGATATAGCTTGGGGAATAATGAAAATTTCAGAGGAATTAATTACAGTTTCCCATTCAAAGGCTAGCAAGAAATAGTTAATTAGTACCTTCTCTCTCAAGATAGGAATTTGTAAGAATGCCTATGAACTTATGCAAAATTAATTGAATTGTGGTATGCTACATAAAAGATCTGTTTTATTGAAGTGGAGTTAATTTTGGCATTAAGACAGAAAGAAGGATAATTCTTAAAAGGATTTTGAATTGGCAACTGCAGTCCTACATATTTTCCATCAAAACTCATTTTTTGATGGAAAGCAGTCAAGAAGACTGTTTTCTTTAAAAAAGTTAGGTTTGTAATAAAAAAGGCCATTTTTATAAAATCTGAAAACCTAAAAAGAGGGTTGTAGCTATGTAGTACAAGAGGTGAAAGCTGTCCAGAGAGCCTTGGCTACAGAACTGAATAACAGTCTGAAACACAGGCACAATGGTTTCCATGGGGCATTGTGTTAACCAGTCATATGTCGTGTTTCTACAGTGCAAAGTATGCTAGAGACCCAGTCTCAAATCTGTCCTCTATATTATCCTGGAACCATAACCAGAAGCGATTCCAGTCCTTGTTTTCAGATGGGAAACTGGGGCAGGGAGGAATTGATTTCTCAGGCATCATAGAAGGCTGTGAAGACCTTGAAACTGAATCTTGCCTAATTTGGCAATAGTCCTAAGACCAGAGTATCAGTTACATTGCATTACTAGTTGTGAGTGTTCTGTAATACCATCCTTAATGACAGTCTTACATGGAGGAAGAATTTTCCAGGTTCTTGTATTATGTGCCAAATTTCAGCGCTAATGTGCTTTATAAAGCTGGACAAATTTTTTTCTCCTTGTCTCATTTTCCTTTACCGTCAGAAGGTTAATGATTCTTGCCTGTCTTTGTGATGTCCTGTCAGAACTATGTTCTATTACTGCTAATAAATACTGATTGTTTATTTTAAAGTAACTGAAAAATAGCTTTAAATTCATGGATTTCATAAGGGAAAAAATCTTCTGTCACATATGTTACTGACCTGTATTTATTTGCAATACAATATCACATAGCTTGGCAATTGCTAGCAGAATCTAGTTCAAGAACTCTTAAAATCTTATGCTGTTGGATAATTGTGTAATATATAATATTAGTGCCAAAAGAACTATAATAAAGAGAAAGGGATCTTCCTTAGCTTTGCGAGGGGCAAGGAAGTATCGATCAACTTGTCACCAGTGTGATGCAGATCAGTGTTATCCAAGGATGCAATGAATTATGTGTTATTGGTAAGGATAGGAAAATACAAACAAGGTGTTCATTAAACAGTTATTTCGGAGGGAGGTAGTCCACAACGTTAACTAGAGGAATGGTTTAGCTACCCCATAAAGAGATATGGAAGAGAAGAGAAGAGAAGAGAAGAGAAGAGAAGAGAAGAGAAGAGAAGAGAAGAGAAGAGAAGAGAAGAGAAGAGAAGAGAAGAGAAGAGAAGAGAAGAGAAGAGAAGAGAAGAGAAGAGAAGAGAAGAGAAGAGAAGAGAAGAGAAGAGAAGAGAAGAGAAGAGAAGAGAAGAGAAGAGAAGAGAAGAGAAGAGAAGAGAAGAGAAGAGAAGAGAAGAGAAGAGAAGAAGAGAAGAGGACTATTTCAGTTGGAAGGGACCTACAACGATTCATCTAGTTCTGATCAATTCAGGGCTGACCAAAAGTTAAAACATGTTGTTAAGGGCATTGTCCAAATGCCTCTTAAACACCGACAGGCTTGGGACAACGACCACCTCTCTAAGAAACCTATACCCTCTTGGTAAAGAAATGCTTCCTAATATCCAGTCTAAACCTCCCCTGGCACAGCTTTGAACCATTCCCATGCATCCTGTCACTGGATACCAGAGAGAAGAGATCAGGACCTGCCTCTCCACTTCGCCTCCTCAGGAAACTGTGGAGAAAATGAAAAGACCTTGTTTGTTTAGCATAGCCAAATGAAAGTTGACAAGACATTATTGAGGTAAAAGTTAAAGAATAATATAAGTAAACAATTAGATTGATCCTGTAATAATATACAGAAACATACACTGATCATGAATAAATTTAATTTAATTTTTACACCCTATGAGGTAAAAATTATGATACATTTTTATGCTCTGCATCACAGGACTTGTTCCACTTTCTGAGATCATCTAGGAGTTTTATTTGGCAAATGTCCTATCATTGCAAGAACTCAGAATATTGGCATCATCCATGGTATTTTGTCTCTCCTTCCTACAGTGCATTAGAATATGAATTTTGTTCTTTTACTACATGTCATAGGTTCATTGAAAAAGGTGAATCTTGTCAGTATTCTTCAGTCCCTTCTAATCTAGACTTCTATTACATGCAGTTACAGAATTTTGGATGGTATGGTTCTATCCAGTTGTGTCTTCCTGGCTGAGGAAAAGTAACCTAATAACTTCTTTGAAAGATTTCCAAACTTGTAGCTGTCTGTAAGTGTGTCACCCTGGAAACAGAATCACAATGCTTTCTCCCATCTGAAATTTGATGCTAGTTATAGTAAACAAAACAGCACAATGACTTTCAGTGCGTTTAATCTTTTTTTTTTTTTTTAAATTTAAAAAGGTTAAAATGGGAACAAATGCAGCCAACTGTATTACTGTAGTGGCTCAACTGAGTCACTACAGTTACTAGCAATTTTGCTTCATCATTTAGCTGGATTACAGTTTTGTAGTGACAAAGTTAAAATTGCCTTTCCTCACAAAGACAGCAAAAAACAGCTTTTTCTCCTCTGAGCAAGTAATGAGATTGAACTCAGGTCTTATATAAATGTATTTCAGGTGTTTAATTATTTCTGAAATGCATAATGGGAGAAGTTAGTGAAAACAGCATTTTGGGAATGGAGGATCATGACTGTATGATATGAGGTACCTGATAAAACCCTTGCAGCCTCCCACAGGCTAAGCTGTTTTGCATAGCAGCACTCTTGTCTTCAGAGTCAGATGATCCATCACCTCCCCAGCAGGAGGTATGGGAAATAAGGAACTATAGGAGGGGAAAAGAACAGTAGTAACAATAATGACAGGAATAACAACAGCAAAAAAACAACAATATTGAGTATTTGCAAGTCAGGGATAATGTGTTCTATCTCAATCTTGCTGAGTTTGCAAGCCTTGCAAGGCTGTATTTTGACACATGCTGAGATTCAAACCATTCAGCAGACAAAGGATAAGGAAATAGTACCTGATACGACTTTCTGCAAGACCTTTTCACAGACCCCAGTGGCAAATTGAATTTTGGAAGAGTCACTTCTGTCTTTCCTGCATGGTTTCAAGGATACCTCTAGGAAATACGTTGCTTAGTGTTTCTTTGTTCATTTGCTTCTGTTCTGTGACTAATTCTTGGTTAATAAAAAAAAAAAACGTGGAAGGAGCCTTAAAATTACTATTTGGAGTTATATTTCCTTTGTTTGCCTGATGAAATTGTTCAGCAGCTTATCCAGAGTGCTATGATATTTTGAAGTCAACAGGCTTTTCAGCAATTACCAGCAGTTTTACTCTTGCTGAAGTGCTCCTTCTAGTGAAGTGATAATGACCTGAAGTTCGCAGATTATTGTTCCAAGATTTACAGCTTGGGCCAGGGACATGCAACATTTAGAAATGATACTTTGCAGATGTACAGTCATGTGACAGCTTTCTTTGGTGTTTGAAGATGTTTAATTTCATGCTAGTTACAAACCAAAGGGAAAAGCAAAACCAAAAGCACTAACAGTCAGTAATGGTGTCAAGGAGGATTTGCCTTTAATATTAAAATTTGTTTGTGTATGTGTCATAGGATTGGAAGAAACTTCATACATCACCTAGTCCATCCTTCAGACCAACAATACATAAATTAATTCAAGTAACCTGACTGTAAAAACTTAGATGATGAAGATCCCAAAATGTCAAAGAAACGTGACACAGACCTTACCCAAAGATGTTACAGGATAATTCTGTGAGGAGGTCTTGGATTAATTGCTGTAATCTAGTATCATTTTACTATACTGACATCTGAGAAAAATATCTTGGTACCATTTTGCTGCTAACTTTAAATGAGAACAAATTATAAGAGTATTTATTCATGAGATACTGTTACGGCTTCACCCAAATACAAAAGTTACAGATAGTTTAGACTCTTAAGAAAAGCTTCGTCCCATCCTTAAAATGGATTTGGCATAGCTAAGGAAACAGTCTTGTTATGATCCTACACAAAGACATATTGAAACTGGGAGAAACACTGGCAATTCACAAAGTCTTAGAGCATAACTCAGCAAGCAGTGGGTGGAAAACACAGAATAAGAGCACATAAACCACAAAAGTGACCCAAAGAACCTCACATACTCACAAATTTTTTTGACAAACAGTGATAAAGAATAGTCTTTGGCTTTCATAAAGAAAAATAAATGTACCTTTTTGGTTACCACAGGCTACTCTGTATTTCTGTAGAATTTTTACTTCTCTTTGGAACCATAAGTCAAGACATCATTAAAAAATTGAGAAGTTAAAAGTCATCGTTTTTTTCATTGGGCATTTCAGAAGAAATATTCAGTAACAGCAAGTCACAGTTGGCTGCTTTGGCTGTTTTCATGATGTGGTGTTATTTCAAACATATTACTTCCAACATCTAGCATCCACAATGACAAGGAGTGGCTGAGAGACCAAAAGAAATTACTGAGAAAAATTGATAATGAAAGGACTCCATGTATGACACATGCTAGTGACACATGTATGGGTTAAGCCCAGTTCAGAAGACGAGGTGAACTGTTGGAAGAATATGTCAACCTTAAGAACTCCTGTTGAAAGGACAACTAGCCAGATGTAACCCTCAACTCTCTTCTTTAACTGTCTGAATAATGCCTGACAATTTCCCACATTCAGTCTCCGAGAAATTCCTAATAAAACTGAATGAGAGAAATACTAGAGAACAGATGTTGCTACTGAGCCTTTTTCTGCACAAACAGTCTACATACTTGACACCGGCAAAAGTTTGCTGGTACAAAAGAAAGAAGAAGTTATTTGATTTAGCTCTGAGGCTAGCTGAATTTCAATGTACAGACTTAGACCAACATTGCTTCAAGAACTAACTTCCTAATTGTAAATAATTTTTTGAGAGGAGGTTCCCAAAGACTAATAAAAGTTTCATAAATGCAATAGATCAGATAAATAACTCATCAAAACAAAAGACAACTACCCTGGATAAGTAACAAAGTTGCCAAATTGTCCAAGATGATTATATATTTTGTTATACTTTATAAAATTATGTCCTTAATCAAATTACTCCTGATGTTAATACATGTTCAGAAGTCAAAATTTCTGTTACCCATATCCATCCCCTCCAAATGCACTTATTTTGACCATTTCTGGGGGCTGAGACTTTTGTACAGGCATAATCAGTTCCATTTTTGCTTGATATCCCTTCTAATGAAAAAGTTCTGTGATTTATTCACAGCAAAGTAAGCCTATTAAAATGTCAAAGGTTGAGAAATGAGAACTACTGGTACACTCATCAAAATGTTTTTAGTTGGAATGTGTTGTGTTATAGTTTAAAAAGAGATTAATTGAAATGGATTATTTATAGTGACTGTTTTCAGATAGCCTGATTGTAATTTAACTTGCTTGTATAGGGTGTTTTTGGGCTGATTTGACGGGAAGCTGATTAATAAGCACAGCTGCCTTGGTGGTAACATGCAGTTTCTTTTAAAAGTCATTACTGTATTTATATTTGGTACCATCACTATTGACAGTGATTAGGAAAAGAGTCTAATGCATCTATGATTAAAATAAAATTGATAAGACATTTTTATCTAGTACACATGGGCATTATTTTTAGCTTAGTGGTTTATGGAATTGTGTCAGTGTTTGCTGATATTACAAAGTGGAAAGTAGCTCTGAACATTCAATGATAGAATAGTTCTCTGTTAGAGAGCTGCCTATCTGCTTTCCTCTATAGAGCACACTAGAAAACCACTTATATTTACTATGTTTGTATCTCTGTGATAATGATACTTGCCATAGGGATTTTTTAAATTTTTCTTCAGGAATTTAATTTGTGAGTGATAAGTATAGAATACAAAGTGTCAGATCAGCCTTAACCTTTCTTGCAGATAAAGGATTTACTGCTATGAAAAGTTTGGTGAAATTGACTGCTGAATTTATACGGAAAGGGTTTGCATACTCTTGGCCTTCCTTTCATTAGCACTTGTTGTCCAAAGCTATATAGGTTTTTGGCATTACAGGGAAATTGAAGGGGTTTTAAATTTTGTTTTCTCTCTCTCTCTCTTTTTTTTTTTTTTTAATATCAACAGTATTCTGAGTCAAAAAGCTCAGATACTCAGGTAACAAATACTCTTCAAGTAAGAATGGTCATTTATTCATGTTTTCTTTTTAGTTATGAACTGTCATGGGTTAGTTATTTCTAATTGCTGTACTTTCCCCAGCTTTATAAAACCATGCAATTAAATTCACTCCGTGCTCCCCACTGCAACTCTATAAACTCAAACCAGTTCTTACGAATCCAAAGAAAAGCAATGTTGGATAAAACATCAAAACAAAATTTACAGAAGATAATGAATTAGATTCAATACATTATTATTTTCTTAGCTACCTTAATCCTGTGAAAACTGGTTGTGAAGAAAAAGAGTTCTTTTTAAACATCATGCTCTTTTTTCAGATATTGTGTCCTAGCATGCCAGCAGCAATTGCAGTGCAGTCATACGCCTTGCATTGTGATTCTATGATTCTATACACAAAACTTGATTAATTTATGCTATTTTTTGCTATATTGAAATCCTGCTCCAACTGAAATCAATAGCAAAACTCTTTTTGCCCTCCAGAAAAGCCAAGAGTTTGTCCTTGGATCTAGTACAAGGAATGCAAGGACTGTCTTTCCTCTGAACTATTGTTATACTCCAACATAATCTTTCACATTAGATGTCTATCCAAGATGTTAATTATTAAATAGTCTCTGGCAGGTTCATAATGACGGGGTATTACCACTATGGGCAGATTAAACTAGAACTCAGGCAGTTGCGTTCTTGTATCTCACCCACCTCAGCAGTGCTGCACACATCCTGTTCTGAGCTGCTACTTAGTGTCTGTTTACAAGCCTTGCTGACAACACTAGCAACTGAAATTGCCCTTATTTTAGTCAACTGCCAATGTATGCAATCTGTTTCACAAATACATAGGCAAAAAGATTCTTCTTTGTAGACTAAAAAAAAGTAACTTGACTGTAATTAAAGTATAATTTCAGAGCTACTGGCTGCATGAGGTAAATGCTGACCCTTCAGAACCAAGCTTCTATTTCTACATCTAACTTTTAAGAAACAGATATTTTCCTTTACTAAACCCAGACTGACAGATATCAGAAAGGAGTTGTGTGACACAAATATTATCTTGTCAAAGCACATAATGGAGCCCATAACACTCATGTTGTTTTGCTCTTCCCTGAATTCTTAAGGTCCCTAATGATAGCCCTTGGGAATATAAACTACAGGTCCATCCTTTATCACTGACAAGAAACCATTTGGTAACTGATCTTATCTGCATCTGTGGAGAAGATCTGTGGGAGTCTTTCAGGAAGCAATGCAGAATCTCAGATTTCATTAAGAGCACAGGTCACTTTGTTTTGCCAAGCAAATTTCAGTATCTACATTACAAAAAGGGGAAAAAAAAAAAAAAAAGGAGATAGAAATAAACACTGATATTGATGCACAGCTCCTTATCCCAAGGATATTCAGAAACATTCTGCAAAGTTATCTTGAAAGAGAATGCATAGCAATAGTTCAGTGCTAGTCTTTGTTATGACATCTGTGGTTCATGCAGCAGTCGAAATAAGAGTTAGTGAATAAAACTGATTGTGTCTTTTACCTCTGAGTTACCTTTGTGGGTTCCATCAAATTATGGGAACAATCCAAGAAAATATGTTCTTAAGTAGACACATAGAAATTAATTTCTATTGTATAATCAAAAGAGCAAGTGAGAATTCAGCTGAAGTTAACAAAGTAATATCAGAACACAAATGTCTGGAAAAAATGAGACTACACTCTACTTTCCACAAGAAAAAAATAAAATGTGTGAAATTGTTATCAGCTTTCTTTGAACAATAAAAAAATCTGAAAACATAAAAGCTGTGCAGATCTGTTATTCTTAGGTCACCATGAGAGCATAATTTGCCACTGGATTTAAAGTTTATGTTCACTTAGAGGGATTCAGGGCTGCTATTTGATCATGCTTAGTGTTGGTGAATAAAGGACAGTTCCATTCAGTAATATATATATAATGCATATATACGGTCATTCATATGAACGTTTTTTCCTGAAGCTGAGAAAACCTCTAAGAAGCATTGACTTAAGAAACCCAAATTAGATAGAATAGAGAATGGAAACCAGGTTCTGCAATACAAACAAACAAGAAATCGGCAAGATTGTAACACAATCCACCCAAACTGAGTGGTAAAATGATGATAGCTATTAAAAGTTAGTTTTAAAGAGATAGAAAGTAAAAAATAAATGTCACCAACCATAGGTATCAAGGATGACACGCAGAGTTCACAAAGCTGGTAAGGACCTGTAGGATGTCATGTTTTTTGTCATTCTAAGTATATTTCTGGAATTACCTCACGGACTACACAAATCTTAGGAAAGCCATTGAACTAGATGAAGATGGTATGTTACAAAAGTGGATGGAAATAAAAGAGTATTAAAGTAATATATTAATTCTAAGTATTTCTGTACCATAACTGCAATAAATCAATGATAATATTATAAAAGAAAACAAAACAAAACAACACAATTCACCATGAAGTTAGTCAATATTTACAAAAGATAAGCAATTTGACACACAAGGCCTGAAAAATTAGCTCACAAGTGTCCAGTAGGATAATAGAAGATATTTCAAAGTCCACTTATGCTATTTTTAAAAATTTAAATTAGCCAAAAAGATTTAGAAAGTAGCCCAGGGTACCCTTAGAAAAGATGAAATAAAAAGTTGAATGGGTTAAAAGCTCTGTCTAGATGTAATAGACTTATAGGAATTTGGGGTTGCATGAAGTTCTGATTAAGACATAATATAATACAGGTAATTTGTTTTGCATAGATTAAAAGGTTACTGAAAATGAATCCTGTAAGGTAGCCATCATTAAGGAAACATCAGAAGAATGGAGCATTAATCATGTGGTTGACAAGCGCAGTAATACACATTTTGTTATCCAAAACTTCCACCAAAAAATAAATTCAGTAAAAACAAATTGCTGAGATAAAAAAAAATGATGTAGCAGAAAACAGGGAGGCATCCATATCAAGTGATTTGGATTGACTTGGGCCAAGCCTTTGTCATCAAACACAAAGTATTCATCTAGCAAAGAAGCCACACAGGCCACAGTTACAGAAGTAATGAGTGCTTGTGGAAGAGCTTTAGGAGGAGGAGTTACTTGGATGCTTTGTCCAGAAATCTTTCTCAAAATTGTTACTACAGCAAACAAGTAACTGTTACAAATGGTTCCTCATCTGATGAGGCAGAAAAGAGAATTAACAGCTGTATTGAATGTGTAAACAATGGAGAACTTTCTTTGACTTCTAAGTCATTAACTAATTTAGACAGAGACTAAGCCTTTGACTTCTAAGAAATTTTCAGATTAACCCCTCCACCACACTCCAGAAAGCTCTTAAATTGAGGATTATTAAATTTCTTAATATTGCAGGCAAATTAATATTAATATCTAAACAGCAATCTCAAAGCCACTCAGAAATCTTGCCTGTGAACTTATGTTCTCTACAAATTTATTTGTAGAAATTCACTATAGAATTTTCCCTGTAGACCTAATCCTGTATGGAGAAGAATTCAATTCATGAGAAGTTAAGACAAAAATTCAACCAAGCAGCCATCCCTACTAAGCTGTCCTCTTCATCAGTCCTCAGATAGCAGGTTTGCCATGCTTCCTACTACTGTGTGAGTTTTGGGCAAAATAATAATAGCCTAATGACTGATGTAGTCCCCATGTGATGTCTTGATCATTCTAGGATGAAGTTTCCTGGCTCCATTTTTGATTCAAAGGTTCAGTAGCACAACTTCTATCTAGCAGAGCCTGTCTCCAAGATATTAGGAAAAAAAATCACTTGGAAAATCTGTTTCGGATTTATGCAACATGAATTCCTTGAAATAGATCATACTAGTCTGGCATCTAGTTCAGAAAAAAACATGTATTTGTGAAAAAGTTGGAGAGTTCTTATGTGGATGAAAAAGTTCTGAAAGGATACAGCATAAACAATTCAATACAATCTATAAATGAATGTAAGTAAAAAAAAACAACCAAACAAAAAACCCAAAAATAAACCCCACCAAAACAACCCACAAACCAACAAAAACTCCTAGCAATGACTAGTCATTCAACATGTATCTTAGGCAAAAGAAAAAAAAAAGTGTGTTAATACACATTTAGAGAAGGAAAAATAGGCGATGGAATATGATTTTGAACAGATTCTGTGTTGAAACTAGATAAATATCTGAATGATTATTTCTGGAAACTTTCATCCAGCTAGAAGAATATTACTCTAAAATCCTTCAATGAATTCCACTGGAAAAATAATTTTAAGTGATATATATTCCCAAGATAGTCACCCCTTTCACATCACATTGTGAAATTTGACCAGGAAATGAAAGTTGACCAGGAAAAACAAAGGAACAGAAACATGCATTTTAAAATGGTTGCAATTACAAGCTGCAAAAAAAGTATCCAAAGTCCCTCTTTGCATATACATTCTAGCTAAAACTATTTTTGTGAACACCATAAGCATAAATTGAACTTCAATTTTGCACCTGGGCAGTAAATCCTTCAATAGCATAATATCTCAGGAATGATGTGTTGCTGTAGGTACAACATTGAAAGGAAGCAGTTTGAAGTGTTAACTGTTGTGAGGAATGTTTTATGAGTACATTCACCTTGCATTTTAGGCTGGGTATGGCTTTTAATTCCTGTTCTAAACTGAAGTATTGCTGCACAGCTAATAAACACGGATGGATGAAATTATCCTTGTGTGTGGACTATAAATCAATTTGTAAAGCTCGTCAAAATGCTTAGGGTTGAAATATGTCATAGAAAATTATCACACTATTGTGTGAGCATCAGTCCTTCTTTCTATGTTATTCCCATAAGCTATCCATAATAGCATCATCTTATGATCAGACAATGACAATATATATTAAACTGAAGAATTGGGATGGTTTTTACCTCATAAGAGGGTGAGATCAAACCTCTTTTCAAGAGTATTGATTGATTTAAAGCTGTTGTTTGGATTAATGGCAAAACAAGAGTGTGCTATTTTGGGTTATGATGAAAAAAATTGAAAAAAAACCTAACAGTGTATAGATACAGGAAGAAAATACAAAATAAGACATTGTTGTATGTTGGATAGAATATTTTAGATGCCCATTCAAATAATCATCATACCGATAGATATTAATAGGACCACAGGCAGGAGATGGAGGGGAACGATTATCCCCCTTTGTTCAACGTTGTCAAGTGTACATCTAAATACTGCGTCCAGTTTTGAGCCCCACACATGGCAAAGACATTGATGAACTGCAGTGAGTTCAGCAGACAGCCTCCAAACTGGTTGGGCCTGGAGCACTTGCTCTGTGATAAGATGCTGGGGGACTGGGCCTTACTGAGGCTGGTGATGAGATGACTTTTTCGGGACCTGACAGCAGCCTGCTCGTGCCCAAGACAGGGTTAGCAAGAACATAGAGCTGGGCTTTCACCGTGGTGCACAGTGAGAGCACAAGGTACAGCAGGCTTAAGTTGAATGAGGAGAGCTTCTGATCAGATATAAGGAAGTTATCTTCATAGTGAAATTATTCAAGCATTGGAAAAGGTTTCCCAGGGAGGCTGTGCAGTCTTCATCCTTAGAGATTTTCAAAGTCTGACTAGATAAAGCCCTGAGAAACTTCGTGTGAATTCAGTCTTGATCAAACTTTGAGAAGGAGACTGGACCAGAGACCTCCTGAGGTCCCTTGCCACTGCAAGGGTTCAATAATAGTGGCACTGTGGGGATAACAGCACAGCACAATGATCTGCCTAGATGCCCACATAGTCCCACTGATTCCTTCAAGCTCTTGAAATTTGCCAATCAGATCACAAAGTAAAGCCTATTAGGGGTGTGAGATGGTCTGCTGCAGTCTGAGAATACCTGATGGAGAACAGAGAAGGATCTTAAAAAAAATCCTTAGGTTAAGGAATAAGCATAAGAGACAGATTACATTTTTCTCCCTGGCAAAAACAAACAAACAAAAAAACAAACAAACAAGCAACACCCAGATATAACAATAAAAACCAAGAGTAAAACATGAAAGCAATTTCATTTAGACTGGAAAAATACTTGGGTATATAAAAGTATTTTTAAACAGCAAAAGATGGCATAAAAGAGAGACATTTCTCTCACGCTAACTCTGCACATCTGATGGATGTTCAAAGCACTCTCTTAAAAAGACATATCTATATCGCTATCTATCTTTCTAATCTCTATATATTGATATCTATATGATCTATATCTATATACATACATTCAAATACTCTCAGAGAGAGAGGATTTGTCTCAAATCTTTTACTAAGTAAATAAAATAGTTAATTATTTTGAGCCCTGGGCATCCTGACTTTGTGAAAATTGCCAGAACATTTTTTTTTTCTGTCAAAATTATTTTTTAAAAAAGTATTTCAGAATTTTTTTTTCTTTTGTGGTAGTATTTTCCTCCTAAAATAACTGCTAAAATCCTATTCCATCCTCAAAGATATAAGATAATGATCTGGTTGTCATGAGTATCTGAACAAACCAAATGGTTTGACTAAATTTGAAAAAAATTACCCCTCCTTTTCACATCCTACCATTGTTTCCTGACTGAGCCAGAGTGGCCAAGACCCATAATCTCTGTGGAAATAATTTCCAGTTCTGCTTAATCCCAAACTACATAGTTCTGTCATCTCCTTTACAACACCTCTGGTGTATGGATGACCCTGCACTGAATCTTGTCAGTATGCCAATCAAAAAAATAAGCACTTTTCTTTGCTGGTTTAATTTTTGCTGGTTTAATGAACTGAGTAGTTTGACTTTAGGTTATGAGTACCAAAGCCTGTGCAGGAGTGCGGGGGAGGGAAGAGAGCCAGTGAGGGCAGAATGGAGGGGCTATTTCCTCCACGTTCTTTGGGAGTGTGGTGTCATATCCACCCAACCATTTCAACTGACTCCACCTAAACTGATTTAAAAAACAGGTTTAAGAAACAGGTAACCCTGAGTGCCAGTTGCTCTGTGAGGTATGAATCCATCCACATCCACCCAGCCTAGCCTACTCCAACCATCAAACTTATCTCTTTTGATACAATGTTCAGATAAATGCATGGGCTTTACATGTTACATCATTTCAATAAACACTCATGCCATGTTCCTCTCTCTGTATACCAGGTTCATCATACTGCATAACTCAGAATTAGAGCAAAGTAGTCTATTTGGATGGAAACTAAACACTGCCTTGGCATCTGACCATTTGCCTCACAATTTTCTTCTTCTCCCTCCACTCTAGGTAAATACATTTGTATCTACTGACCCAATTAATAATGTTGATATGCCTATATGCATACTCCTTTCAGAATTTGATAGAGATATTTCTGCTTGAAAGACAGGTAAAGGTTCTTTGCAAATGTACCTGTTAATCTAAATTATTTTTGTTGTGTCAAGACTGCCTTTTTATTACATTCTGAAATCATCACAGAATTTTATCAGATTCGCTATGGACTTTTCTCTTTTTTCTTCCTTTCTGTCACACAGAGAAATTTAGATTTTTTTTTTTTTTTTGGTCTATTTAATCATTTCTGGGGTAGCAAATGTACTCTGAGAGAGTGTCTAAGGCAGCCAGGGAAAAGATTCTTCACATAGACCAATCTAATTTGTCAAGTTAACTGAAGTTTGCAGCCCCATTGTTTTTTTGTCGTGAAAAGGGTCTCTTAAGAGTAAGCAAGTTGATGTTTTGGAGGCGTGGTCCAAGCAGGGTCTTATTACTCAACCATAGTATATGCCACTATAACAATGGTGTTCAAATGTTGTTTCCCTTGCAATAAATACTTGATATCATAATAGAATTTATTTCTAACGTAAGAAAGATGACGGATTACAAGATTATTTTAACCATACTGTGGTTTTAAACTACTGCTGAAAAAGCTTTTTTGGTCTGTTGTTGTTATTGTTATTAGTCTGGGCAGATTAGTTTTATAAAGGCATGAAATGCATTTGATGATATCAAGCAGTGTGTTTGTTTTGGTATATGGGTTTATATAGTCTACATTTCTTGCAAGATGTATTTCGACTTTAAAATAACAGTTCTTAATAATAATATTTTTCCTTTAAAATAATGACACTTAAACATTATTTAGCCTAATCAACTACTCTTTCAAATATGTTAAATATTTTCAGATTGTAAACTTCTCTACTCACCAGTCTAGACAGATATTTAAGCACAAATCCTAAATGGAACTGCTAGTACTTAAATTCATTCTGAATTTGGCCTAGAAATAAAATACTAATTTCATTTAAATGAGTAATGCTGTGGAGATTGACATCAGTTGGACTTGGATTTTAATGACAGTCTCCTACTTATTTCTTCCACCAATGTCAAGTAAAGCAGATTATTGCTTCCTTTATTAATTAATAAAAGCTTTTCATGTGCTTAATGATGTAAAGATTGGCTTGTAACAAAAAAAATCCTGTCACTTGAAAAGATATCAGTGATGTTATCCAGTCAGTAACAAGCCCTGACAATTTTCTGTTGCAGTAATAATTGAAGATATTGAAACCTACTTAAACTATTCCTTGAATCAAACTTTCCAAGAAATCTGATAATAATTTTTAGTTGGCAAGCTACTGATTATATAGGGGACCCAAGCAACATTTTTCTGCAGGGCTGATTTACCCTGCTGTTAAACAGGATAGTAGCACTGGAACTATTATAACCTTTGCATGTCTGCCTGCAAAGGTATGATGGCATTGCCATTCCACTGATCTCTGTGAGGAGATATTGAGAGTAGGTCAGAAGATAGGTTAGAGGTGGGGATTTTTTGTTTTGGTTTGGTTTCTGAGTCGGTTTGGTTGGTTGGTTTAGATTTTTTGTTTTATAGGATTCTAATTATTATTGAAGATCAGATAATGCATTCAAATAAATAGGGGTAAATGCATATCCCCATGCTTCTAAATTGTTTTCCTTGACCTTTAAAACATGTCCAGAGCTAAGTACTTTGGTCCCAGTCCAAAAAAACACCCAAGCATGTGCTTAACTTTCCTCTCTGCCAGTGCTTACAGGATTTCATAGATCATGCAGGCTGATTTGCTGCATCAAGACAAGATTGTTAAACATCCTGAAGGAGCCACTCCACGAACTGTCCCCACAGGCTCTTCTATTAATCAAATTCACATAGTAGTCATATCTTCTAGACTTAAAATAGTTAATACAATTCATCCCATGATAAATAGTGCAGGATATTATTACATTTAATAAGCCACATTCCCAAATGAAGAGCTTTTTTTTTTAGACTTCATTCCAACACATTTAAAAATAAACTCCTTAGGTAAAAAAAAAGTCAATAAGAAATTAAATTAAACTCATAATTACTATTAACAGAATACATTTATACTTTTTTCTTACCATGTACCAGATTACATGCACAGTTAGCTAGTAATTTACAAATGAGCAATTATCCATCACTAGGGAATGAGAAGGAGACAGATAAATTCCAATGTTATATATTGGCATTTAATGGTTTAGAGAATAGAAGAAAAAAGATCTTTAAAACAAAAGAAAAACTACTGCTCTGTAGAGGATTCAGTTTTAAACACTTCTGTGGAGAAAAATGTCAGTGAAAAAGAAAAAGAAAATGTAACTTATTCTTTGCAGGTTTGTTTTTGTTTTTGGTTTTTTTTTTTTTTTTTGCAGTGCTAGATTCTGAGAGGAGAACTTCAGACAAAATTACTTCTTGGTTGAATGTTTTCTATCCCAGAGTGCGCTGGCAGCAAAATGCAGAGTATGAGTGGACAGTCATCAGTAGTTAAATGGATGGTGAAGCACTTGCTGTAGGGGAGTACATCCCATCAGTACCTGCAGTACTATTGAATTTGTAGCTTTGGTAGCCATGCAACCTATTTCTTTTCTTAAGGTAAAAAGAAAAGTTTTCATATAATCATTAGAAAAAAAATCAAAAAAAACCCCAACAGTGGACTTCACATAGAACAATCCATGAATGTTTTCCCCTCCCCAGGGCTCTACTAGAGTGGAGGCTCTACATATCTTATATAAATAGGATTTATCATACTTTATGACATACTGCCTCTCCTGCTGTTGATAGTCGTAGGCCTTTGGAAGCAGTAGGTCACCTTTTTTCAGATTAGAGGAATTTATTTTTTTTTCAAACCACTCCCAGCCTGTCATACTTTTAGTGGGGTGAGGTTGTTTTGGGGTTTTTTTGTTTGTTTGGTTGGTTGGTTGGTTTTTTTTTTTCACTGAGATTCATTTCAGAAAGGGTAATGCAATTAGTTTGAGGGAAAACAAACAAATGAACAACAAAATAACTTATCTCTGAGAAAGGTATGAAAAGCAGCTTAGAAATAGGAAAAAGTGGTGTCAGGGTGTAGCAAGGGCTGCCTGCTCCCTAAGGGATGGGGAACTGGGAGCCAAGTTGACCCTAGGGCAGCCAGCACCCTCTCCAATGGGCACCATCTCTCAGGGTCTGACCGTGTTGAGCAGAGCTGGGTTCTGTAATGGGGTCTATCAACAGCCCCAGGCAGGGCAAGCAATGCGATGCACAGGTGTCAGAGTACATCCAGCAGCAGAAGATGGGGATTGAGACACGGCTGGGGACATGGCTACAAGCATGCACCTGGGGTCCATCTAGGGTTGCTGGTGTCTGGGCTTGGGGTAAAGATCAACAGCCCTGGCAGGGTGCTCAAATGGGGTCCTGAGCCATGGGCGGGACTGGAGGAAGGCCCCAGAGAAGGCTGGGCAGGGTCAGTGACCTCAGGGCCCTGACAAGTGGAATTAAACATGCATAATAAGATAATTCTGTCTGACTATAATAAGTAACAGATTTAACAGTAAACCTCTGATTCTAGATGAAAAAAAATGCTAGCAGGTATACTTAAAGTATGGGATGAGAGAGCAGAAAATTCTAGCAAAGCAGAAAAAGGCAATAGTTGAACTTGGATTAAGAAAACTGTTTTCTAATAATATTTAAAGTGTTGCTTTTTAAATTTATCTGTTGCTTTGTACATTATTGTCATTGTTATTCTACCTCAGTTTACAATTACTTTTATATTTTGAAACACTGATGAGTTTGTATTCTTGATTCAAATTGCAAGATTATAAAACTAGCAAAGTATTTGTCAGCATGCCTTGTGGGTGTAACTTCTTTATCTTTGTAGAATTTGTTAAAATAACTATATGAGTGGATGACACTGGTTGGAAGTTCTCTGAAGAACATTTTCCTACAAGTATCCTGAAGCTACAAGTTTCTAGGGCTGAAAATGCCAAATGTACTTTCTCACAGCAGTCTACTGCAGCTTGCTCTTCCAGAAAGCCAGGAAACATGGAAATGTGTAAAATAAAACTTATCAATTTTTTCAAGTGTTAGCCACACATTTCATGTGCTTAGCAATAGTAACCCTTTAGTTTTAAGTGAAGCTGCTGGAGAATACTTCAGTTTTAACCAAACTTATTTTATTGTCCCTAAAAGATTTATTTATAGATTCTTTAACGATAAGTGATAATTAAAAGAATTTGAGTTACTTAAGTGCAGATACTGCTTGGATGATTGGAGACGTAAAAGAAAAAAGAACAGTAAAAATACATTTATAAACTGTAATGTAAGAGAGAGTTAATGATTCAGAATACATAAACACAATAGCTTTATTTCATTTTAATATAAAATGCACATTTTTACAGGGTAAAATATGTTTAAGAGCAGAAGCTGATCAATTTACCATGAAGAATAATGCCCATGCATACCATTAATTTCTCCAAAACAGCAGGGGGAAAGGAAATAATGCAATACATATTTCAGGTTTAACATTTAGATTCTCACACACAGGGAAAAAAATGTCCATATATTTTCTAAAACCGACAAGAAATATATATTACTGATTTTTACCTAAGCATTCTTGCAAAACAATACTTCTAAAAACGTCTTTGGATGAATAAAGATACACAACAGACACTTGTATAGATTTTTTGCTCACTTAAACTCTTAATTAAAATCAGCTTTTGTCACTGCTATCTGGTGAGAGAGCATGCATGTAGGGATATAGCACTTTCCCTTTGGGGAATTCAGTTCAAAACTGCCTTAGTATTTTCATGAAAACTACTGAGCTTCAGCCACCAGTTGAGCACTAGCACCTTATAATGTTAGGTTGTAATTATCTGAACTGGCTACTCAGTGTCTGGTCTGTCTGAGTCATGGACAGATGGGAACAAATGAGGAGGAAAAGAAGTGCTACGTCACTGCTGCAATCCCTCCAGGCCTTGTCTGTAAGGCAGAAGGTGAATTTCCCTAAGAATTAGAGGCAGATTCTTTGTAAGGTTCACACATTTGTCTGTGATACCATAAACAGTGTTTAAACTCCTGTCCCACTGCAGCCAAACTGAATGTCATCCATTCTGTGGACTGTGAAATTTGGAGTTGTATAAACATGAGCTATATCCATAACATGGGCAGAATGGACATAGTTGAACAGATATACACAAGTTAACATTAAATTTGCCTGCCCAGGTATAAGCATTGAAGATCCATCATCATGAAGCTCAGAGAGAGATAGTTTATTTTGCCTAAGTACTTGCAAAAGGATGCTCATATTCAGCAAAACACACATTTCTTAATGAAAGCAATGCACTTCATCATCTGTTTAAATATTTTGCTAAAACAAGACCTTAAGTAATCCTCTGCCAAAACCCTGTATTTGGATGCACCTATAATTAATGAGCTAAACCAATTTGATTCCACCTTCACAACTAGCTGTTAATACAAACTTGACAGTTTTACCTTTTCTCTTGAAAATCTTACTTCAGCAAATTCACAGGTTCTTCAGAACTGTGTGCTGAGAGGAACCTGAGAGAAATGACATTAAGCAATCTCAGGTAAACCCGCTGTATAGGGAGCTGTGGATTTCAAGACAGTTCTTTACTTTTTCATAGATTACTTACAATGCTCTGCCTGATGGAGTATGACTTCTCTCTCCCTCTCTTTGGAGAATATCAAGCCAGCCAAAATCCCAGGTTAGAGAAACCTTTAATATACAAGGGAATCAGCTGTTGTGTTTTTATTTTGTCTGGTAGACTTTCTATTGATATGCTTGAGGTAACAACAGTTTTTTACCCATCCCTGCTTTGCTGATATTAGCCAATAACAGAGTCATATCACAGCTGTGCATGTCATCCAAATAATATCAGATCTACAAAGAATTTTGATTTAATAAGGCTATTGATTTAATAGCTACTCCTTATCACCTTCCAAAAAGCCAGCAGTGTTCATAATAATCTTTCATGTTCAGATTGTCCAGCAAAGGTTGGTACTACTTACTTTAACATTTTAGTTATTGTAATATCTAATTCCCAATCCAAATCTCAAAACTAAGCCATAATTCCATCTGTATCATTCTTATCTAGTTGGTAAGTGTGGTCTTGCTCCTGTAATACCTACTCCCCTTCCTCCTTCAAAGCCTTGTCTTCAATGTGTCTGGGACTGTTGAATTTTTCTTTATCATAAAGCCTGTGATAAATATTGAGTGGAAAGTCAAGAGCTCCAGACTCTTGCTGGGATGGGGTGACAGGCCAATAAATACATGGGAAGCCTGGACATACATTATTTTAGGGAAATCTCTAAATAGGCTTTCAACTCAAATACTTGAACACTTTATTTCTGGTCTTATCTTTGTCTCTAGAATTCATTATTACTGTATACCTTTTGGAGGTAATTAAAAAATGCCTTAGGATGTTTCTTGAGGTCTATATATTTCACATGCAACTCTGCTTTTCTGGTACTTAAAAGCTTTGTTTTACGGTTCTTAAAATTCTGAGAATGTAATTCTGTGCAGTTAAAACAGAACTCTTCAGCTCTTGCAAGAAGAAATGAAAGTAAACTAAAAAGAAAAATATGAATGCTCTTTCATGTACATGAATACTGTCAGAAGTTTAGCTCAAGCAAATTTACACTTTTAAAATTTTCTTTTAACTTTATGTATTTGGATTCTACCCGCATGTGGCAGTATTCAAGTCAGTTACTAATTGTTATCTGGTTTGGCAAATTGTTATTCAAAGACAAAAAGTGAAAGGCTGTTCATGTTAAAGAGGGTACTTCTGAATATGAAATATAGAAAGAGCTCTACATCTTCATCATGGTTCATCACATGTCAAGGAACACAGCTATTTTGGTTAATGACAAACAGCGTATGCTATCCATCTAGAGAAGTATGTTATGCAGTCTGTCAGTTTCTGCACTCTCTGCTATATACTTTCTGCATCTGAATGTGATTATCAATAAAGATTCTAAGAATCTGCAAAAAGTACTGATGACAAGATAAGGTAGGTATACCTGGCGCATGAAAGAAAGAGTATGTGAAAACAGGAATCTCTGCCATGACTTCAGAGCGTGAAAATTTTATAAATCTGCAGTCAAACATTTAGAATCTCCTCTAAACCTATTTAAACTTATATTGCAGATATATTTCAAACCCTATCAGATGTTTTCTTCATTGCTAGTGTTGCAGCACAGGTTTAGAGAATAGTGGACTTTTACGTCTGACGGGCAATTTAAACAAACTGCAGAAAATAAGTTAGTTTGGACCAAACCAAAACATTGTTATCAAAAGTGTTTTTAAAACCTTTAAAGTCACACCAAAATATTTTATTTGATCTGAAATGTGTGACTAACTGACCCCTCTTTATCATTTTAAAAAATGCTGATCTTAAATAAGAATACATTCTTTGTCAAAATGAAAAACGATATATTTTAAAAATGAAAGGCTTAAAAAACTCTAAAATAAAGCATTCTGTTACAATAATTCCAAAAAGAATGCTTTGAAATTTTCAAAACTTTCTGTTCTTTTTTTAGCACCAAACCAAGGACACGTGACCTAATTTAAATCTTTCTGGAACTATTTTTCAATTACTAAAAAAGTTACCAAGTTCTATGCCTGTCTTCCAAAGATTGTAAATCATGTGTTTACATAAAACATACATTCATCTTCCCATATGCTATCTGTATTTCTGAAATGAACCTCAAGAAATCTCTTCTAAATAGCTAAATTTAACCAAGATATCCGTAAATGATTGAATCCTATTATCATCTCATTTAATTTTCTTTTTTTCTTTTTTTTTTTTATTGCAGGGGGAGGAGTGTCATTTCAGTCAGACCTATTTTCTTCCCATGAGCCTTTGACCTAAGGAATGGGTAGCTAGGAGTCTCCAGCTCCGATTTTCTTTTAAAGGACAGGATTTATGAAAAAAACTTATTTCCTGGAACTAACCAAGAGTCCCATTACTCCTGTGAGGTTCTATGCAGCTCAGTCAGATGGAAGATAAGATACTAGTGTCTGAAGAAGTGTTTTTCCATATAGCCCTATACACTGGAAAGAATGGATGGAGGGTGAAATGCAGTTTAATGCTTTGTGCTGGTTGTGGCTGGGATAGAGTTACATTTCTTCATAGCAGCTAATATGGGGCTATGTTTTGGATTTGTGCTGAAAACAGTGTTAATAACACACTGATGTTTTAGTTATTGCTGAGCAGTGCTTACACAGTCAAGATCTTTTCTGCTTCTCACACCACCCCACCAGCCAGTAGGTTGGGGTGCACAAGAAGTGTGGAGGGGACACAGCTGGGACAGCTGACCCCAACTGACCAAAGGGATATCCCATACCGTATGACATCATGCTCAGCAATAAAACTAGGGGGGAGGTTAGCAGGGGGGCTGCTGCTCAGGGACTGGCTAGGCATTGGTCAGTTGGTGGTGAGCAATTGTTTTCATTTGCATCACTTGTCTTTTCTTGGGTTTTAATTTTCTGTATCTTTATTATTTTTTTCTTTTTCCTTACAATATTATTATTATTGTTGTTGTTATTATTATTGTTGCTATTATTATTATTATTATTATTATTTTCAACCTATGAGTTTGCTCATTTATGCTCTTCCAGTTCTCTCCCCCATCCCACAGGGGGTGAGGAGTGAGTGAGCAGCTGTGTGGTGCTTATTTGCCAGCTGGGGTTAAACCACGACACTTTATTAAACACAATCAAAATGAATACACTTGCATAATTAAAAATAATAATTTAGTTACAAGAATCTGAAATGCAGTTCTTTGCTTTAACTCTTATTGTTAATAAAATCAAAAGTTGTTCCACATAAATTTTTAATTTGGGATAAACCACCTTTTTATTCTGAAAATTCTTTGATCAGATATCTCTAGATCAGTTTTATTCTTAAACTGAATTTTGCTGTTTTTTTACATTAGTGAGCGATTGCACATCCAGTTTTTTCACCACTTCTGACATCCTGATCAATGTGAGGGAGAAAATTAATCAGAATTACACTTTTCTAGGGATCATAATTTGTAAGGACTCTGAATGCTTTGTGCAGTAGTTGCTTCTTGCAAAGTGCAACATTTCATTAGATATTATATTACAGTTTAGATTTATAAAAAAAATTCATTGAGGCATATTTCTGCCAGCCCACTGCTAAGGATCATGAAGACTTGATTTCTTTCACTTTTAACCAAAGCGAACAAGTGATATGCATTGTACCAAAGGGAAAAGGCACCACTGTGATGCCTGATAATAGAGAAAAGAAAATGCTTCTGGCCACTGTACCTCTAGCATGGTTTCAAAAATCACCATTTCTTACACTCTATTTTAAGTATTCATGCTGTTTTCATAACAGTGAATCACTTTTCAAAATATAAATGATGATAGTAAAATACAGTTCTGTTTTCTAAAGGATAATAAGAGTTGGTGGAGGTTACAAAGTTGTCACATTTGATTGCAGCAATCCAATCAGTCTTTTTTTTAAGAGTGTATATAATTGCCACATGTTCAGAGGCACCCTTGAATTTCAGGCCCTCTTCCCTTTTTTCTGTTGCTCTCCAGCCAACTATCACTGATGCTTCCTAAGACAAGTATCTTTCCACCAGCTGGACACGTTTCCAGCCTCCTCCTGCAGCTTGGAGGTGATTTGCTGCCCCATGCCCTTGCAAATGCCTAGAGCTATGTCACTCAGTAACCTGTACCTCCCAGTATGCTTCCCATTGCACTGTACTAGAAAAAGAGCTAGCAACAAGGTTGTAAAGTCTTAGAGGCTTTCTTCTAACACTTAGTTGTGAAAAGAAGTTTAATAAGGGTGTCATTTTATGACTTAACTATTCATGAAAAGCTGTCCTCTGATACGTAATGATGCTTTTGAAATACAGTTTGCTCATCGGGCTACCACAGGCAACATTACCTATCTAATAAACAATATATTCATAGACTATAAATGCAGTTCCTCCAGCACCTCTGAGTTTGTACAAGTTTGAGTACATAAAGTCTCTAATAACACATAGTCCAAGGTGTTAGAGCTGTAGGTGAATGACTAGTTTAAGAGAGGTCCAGCTAACTGACAAGGGCATGGAAGACTACAAGACATGGCATGAGAAACTGCTGGACATGACAGAGAACAGTGTGAGAAGCTGACAAAAATTACAGATGGTGCTGTGAGGGATGGCTGAGTGTCACAGGTGGTTAAGGGGGGTTATGGGAGAAATGACGGAACCTCACAGACAGTTGGAGGGAAGCACTGAGAACATTTTTGGGAGCAGAGTCTTGCAAGGTTAGTTCCTTATAGGGCTGAGATTACCTAGGCAACAGTATCATAAATACCAAGTTTGCATACAGTTGCAAAAAAACTGGGAATGTTGGAAAAAAGTGTAAATAGAACAGGTTGCTTAGCTAGGCAGAGACTGGGGTGGAGAAAGAGAGGTACAAGGGTGGTGAAAATTAAGGTCAGGAAATGAGAAAAAGGATAACAAGGTATGTAAGTCATGTGTCGGTCCTGTCTGGGGTTACCTGTCAGCAGCCTTGAGCACAACCTCTGCCACTGGAGCAGGACAAAGAAACAGGCCTATTTTTCTGACTACACCACAGGTGCCTGACCTGCTCCCATGGTCACAAGGGCCACAGAGGATGGAGCAGGTGATTTCTCAGGTGAGCAAGGGGAACACATGGACTGATGACTCAAGCATCCTGGTATCATCATATCAGTGACTGCTGCAGGTCTGGTGGCATTGGCAACAGTCCACCACTTTATAACACAAAGCAGTGATCCTTGCACAAATGTATCCATAATATTAAGGCATAAAACTTTCTACTAGTTCTTGACAGAGAATAAATGAGGGAGAAAACAAAATTTATTTGAGAATAGCAATGGATATAAACTTGTCAGTTCATCAAATACAATCTGCTGACATGAGCAAATTTCATCACAAAAGTAAATTGCTGAGATGAATAATGTGGGCCAGGACACTACTAATTCATATGTCAGTGCCACTAGTAGAGTAACATCAAAGCTCCACAAATATTTCAGGAAAGGGTAGTTTGAAACTGCTACCACATGGAACCATCCCATGCTCTTCCTGATCCCATCAGACTGGACTTAGGGAGACAGGACTTTTTTCCTTCATATGTGTAATTCTGGCATAAAATAGCTTAAAATGCTCCCAGAACCATTGCATGCTTCTGCATTATTTCTAGAGCACAGACCAGGCAAAGGTTAAAGCAGAAGTTTCACATCACCAGGTGCATAATGCCTATGTATTTCAGGTGTTACCATTCCATTATGAAAGCAACTGGAGATCTCGGGGACGGAGTTGTGGGTTTGGTGAGTTTTTTTGAGCAACAAACTTAAAATCTCCTCTTATTTACTTTATAGCCACTCAAACTATTCTAATCTCCAAAAAGATACAAAGGCCCAGATCTGTATATTTTCAACACATATAGATGCAATGAAACATCGATACAGATCTTTTTTTGGGGGGGAGCTCCCTACTTGCTACGTGGATTTAAGTGCAAGTATAACCAAAAGAATTACTATATCTGAAGGTATAACATTCATATTTGTGCCCTTCCCCAGTAGTTTAACAACGTTGTATATGTTTAAACTATCAAATATTTATCTCAAACTTTTTGTTACATCTCCTCTAGGAAGATTGTTAGGATCAGTTGTAATTTTTCAGCGTAACAGGTATAAAAGTTGGGCCATATTGCCTCGCTATTTCGAATGGATTATACAGGTCCATTAATTTTATAGTTTTGTCTCTGAAAAGTCTGGTTTTATTTCTGTTATCTATTTTTTTCCAACTTACCAACACAAGAAGATAAAACTCATAGAAATTGCTTATGGGCAGTGTATCCATAAAGATAGGCCAAGACAGTTACAGAAACAGAGTTTCTGTCTGCTGACCCTGAAAGAAAACTTGATTAAGATATAAGGCATTCAAGCACACATCCTATACTGTATTTGTTAAAGAGTTAGAGAGCCTCGTATTGATCTATTTGCTCACTGCTACACTGTTCTTGAAGTATGCACTGCAAAAAGAGCCAAATGCCATTTAAAAGAGCAAATCGTGTGTGCGTGTGTGCATGTGTGTCTGTGTGTACACATATTCATGCACACAAAGCAGTAGGGAGATAAGTATAGAAATCTTAGCTGAAGAATAATATTATTTTTCTGAAACTTCATGATTTTAAAGCAATTGTAGTCAGTGTCGTTAAGCAGAGCTCACTAGACAAATCTGCAGGTGTGAGTAACCATGACAAAATAGCATGTGAAACTCAAATACTTTTCAGCTTCTGACGGAACAGTGTAGTGTAGGAGCTGCTGAGAGAACAAGGAAAACAAAAGAGAGGACCAGAGACATTAAATAATTAAACAAAAAAATAAACAAGATATAATCTTGCTCATTTGCAAGTGTTTTGTTTTATTTAGTTTTAGAAATGGGGCTTTTACACCAATTTTAATTTGTTAATTTGCAAACAAAAGTGAAAGCCCACATCACCGAATGGTCTGCTCCAAATTAAAAGGCTGTTATATGTTGCATAAATGGATGCAAAAATGAGATGTACATACGTTTGTACTGTCTCCTGGTGCCCCTTCTGCATCTAGTTGTTTGTAGCTACAGTCTCTGTGGTTTCTCTTTGCTATCCAAATACTTATTTATGCTTGTGAGAAATAGCCACTGGTTGGTGGAGATAGCAACTGGTCCAGGAAGAGAGAGCATAATTGCTCCAGGTTTGCCAGCTGGAGAGGCAGAGAACCAAGGGAGCCAACAGTTTGTCAAGAGCAGACAGAAAAACAAAAAGATGTCCAAAAGAAGGTGAAAGAGAAGGAAGTGGCAGGGCAAAAGCTGCTGCTGCGGAGCCTGACAAGCTTTGTGGTTTGTATTTGTTGTTGAAGTCCTGCTCTGTAAGAAAATGTATTGTCACATCTCTGAAAAGTACTGCAATTTATAAACTCACCTTGCTGCACGAGCCAGTCCTGTGACAGCCTAATAGACATCACTGTCAGGGGAATTATTTAGTCTAGTAAAATATGGTGTATCTAGGAATAATGGAACTTAGATTGGGACTTATGGTATGCTGTTGTTCCATTTAACATCCTAAATAATCTCCATCTTCAGGTGTTTTCATACCCTTCACATATTAGTGGACTTTTGTCAGCCATCCAATCTATGCATATTTAACTCTTCTAATCTTTCCTCCTAAATGATCCCTCCACCTCCCTAATTGTTTTTAATCCTCTTCTCTGAAATCTCTTCAATATTTTTCTGGCAACAAAGTTCTCTACATTTAATCCAGCATTCTGAATATAATCACACTGCAGCTGTACAGAAAATAATATTCTCTGTGGCAAGACACCTGTGAGAATTTAGCCCCAAATTGTATTAGCTATTTTTTCTCCAGTGTCATATTGTGTACTCAATGTTGCAACTGTGACCATGACATTTCTTTACTCATTATTACTTCCTAGATTTCTGAGGTGTTAATCCTGACAGGACCCACATGGTGCTCAGCATGGAGTATGGAAGTGCTGCACTCCATTACTACAGGTGGAGAACTGCTGTAGGGTGGGCAAGATGTGAAGGCGGTGGTTCACTGTGGCTGGAACATTGTTTTTTTGTCCCATTTGAGAACTATCCAAGAACAATGGAGCAAGTTGTTCTGTTTTCATAACCATTTCCAGGTCTTACCAGGTCACCAGCCATTTTTTTGCCACAGTGCATATCTGACCACTACTAGCATCTTACAGTTGCTGTACCTGTTATCAGGAACCTTGACCCCCCTGCTGTAGCTTCCTTTGCAAACATCACTCCCAAAATACCTTTAGTCTACAAGAGAACTGAACATCCTACAAAAGAAACCACTTGTCCTGGATACTTGCCACCAGAAAGCACCAGTAAAACACTCATTTCCTTCTTCCTCCAACCTTTCCATTGTTTGCTGTAGGTATGAATTCCATAACAGTTCATTCCAGACCATCAGATAAAATATAAAACTGCTCCTTTGTGGGAGAATTTTACACCATGGGGAATGCTTACACATCAGTGCCAATATTTTTTGGTAGCTAGCAGTACTTTTGGTTATTGAGGATTCATATTTTTTTTGTTTTCTGTGAGCAATAAAGAGTTAGTATCTGCCTGCAATATCCTTTGCTCCAGTATTCTACTATCTTTCAGTCACCTCCTGCTGGGAAGGTGCCCTAGATCTGCTTTAAATCTGTTTCTTAATGATTAACTGAACTCCTTCAAAATCTTAGTAAGGTGTACAATTATGCATTCATCTTACTTGTGTCCTACTTGTTCCTTTTGCTAATGAAATGTAGCTTTGCCTGCTTCTGAAAGCATATAGACCTAAGCACCAGTCCTCATGAATCACTCATAGGTATTGTTCTTCAGACCTTGTCTCTTTGTATGAACCTACTAATACACTATTGAGATTCTGCAGTGAATGTGCAGAGAAAGCTGGGTATGCACCACTGAACCAAAAGCATACCACTTTGTTCACGGATACACATATCAGTTTCTACAACTCCTCCACATGATTCTGAAAAGAAGACAAGCCAGAATATTCAAACATATATAATACACTGAATTCTTTTCCCATTACACTAATGAAACCTTAATCATACATACTCTTGGACATCATAACAAACTTTTTTTTTTAAAGTAATTTCTATTCATGTCAGCAAATAACCAGACCAGATTGTCTATAAATTTATACTTTCTTCTTTTAATTATCCTTAAATTGACACTCAGAAAGAGAATAAACTTCATATGTGTAAACTCCCAAATCCTAATTGAGCCTTTCCTTGCTGAATCCCTTCCTGGTCCTGGAAGACGTTGTCACTCAGTAGCCAAAGCATCACAAAAATCAATTTCTTAAGAGAATTTCCCCTGCCCTCACCAGCAGATAAGTAAAATCTTCCATGTTTTAAGAATTTAAATGAATATTCAAGGTATTGATGTCTTGTCCTGAGACAAAACTAGTCTAGAAATAAATTGTCAGAGGCTTACCTGTGTCCATGTGAGCTCCCTGCCAGTTTCCAAAAGCATTTTCATATTCTACTTTACAATCTGAGTAACCTGATGAATGAGCAAATGCTATCACTGCACATGGAACTTTGTTGACTGATGCTATAAAAGGACTTCTCTCACTGTGGACATTGTGAATTTATCAGGGAAGAGGATGAACGAACTAGATACTATGAAGGTTTTAGCTGATCCTCCTTACTTCCATTATCCTCTGCCTCTGCACTTCTCTCTCCATCCCACTTTGGTACTGGAAATTGCACAGCTCTGACTGGTGTGGAGTGCCTTAATTTTCCCTAAATCCTCTAAAACCAGAAAGAAGTTGCTGAAGGATATGTGTCTTTTCTCTGTCCTTTCTAAAGCTCTATTTGATTACATCACTGTTCTCCTAAGATTCAATTAGCGCAATTAGCACAAATCTTCTTCTGCTAGGCATCCAAGACAAATATCCCAGCATTGCATTCACACCATTTTTCAAGTCTGATTCTGACCATGCAATCTTCTCTTTGTAAAAATGGTATAACATTGGTTAAAGGATTGTTCTGATCTCAATAAAATCCCTGTCCTTTCATTTACCTTTAATAATAGATTAGGTCTGGCCATGGTTGATGAGGTAATCAATTGTCAGATGCTAAATACCTATCCCAAGGACATCGCATGTGTGAAATTGAAGCTGGCTGGGCATGTTGCTCACACAAAGTCTAGTTCTGTAGTTGCTCAGCTCTTTTGGCTAACATTCACATTCCTGCTGATTTATACACTCAGTGACAATATCAACCTCCAATTTTCAATTGGAGTGCACATGCATCCCGGCCTACTTGGGTGACAAGATGGAAGTGTTTTGAAAATTTAATTTGTTGGAAGCCTTCCTGCCTTTCCAGCCACAAAATAATTAATTCACGGATTTGTATTCTCCCTTGTATCCAGCTTTGCTGCAAATAAAAAATTAATCTAGAGGTATCCCTTCTGCAAAACGGATTTTAATCAAGAAGTGATTTGTGGCTGCATGTAAGCAGTGTCAGGTAGGGAAGGGATTCACAGTGTTCATCCCACATACGCAAGCACGGCATGAACATCAGCTTCATGTGCTGATCCACAGCGGGCAAGCATTGCTGCATACAGCTGTTCTTTTGTGAATTATTTGCACTTCAAAGTGCTCCCTGGTTGTCTTTATTCTGATGCTAGGGTGATACCAATCAGTCCTTGCTGGGACCCTTCTGGGTGGAAGCTGGAGAAAAAAGCTACACGACCACAAGCATAGTTTTGATAGGCTTCTCCGCTGTTTCTTTGCTGGTTTTCTTTTTTTTTTTTTTTTGTTTTGTTAATTTGAACTGATATTTTGAGGGTCCACCCTTAGAAGTGCTTATATTCTCTCAAATGGTTTTTACCCCTTTTTAACTCCCCACCCCATCTCTACCCCATAAGGGGAAGTTCTTTTAGGTCGTGCAATTTCTTTTTCCTGATAGACCAAAATGGAACTCCTATACTGTCTTGCTTCTGAGATTGCAAAGGTCACAGTGTGAGGTTGAGGTCTGCATAGGAGCATGCTATCCCCATGTCCTGATAAAATTCTAATCCTCATTAGATTTTGTGGGAGTTTTACCATTGATTTCAAAAGAGTATGATTTCTTCTTAAACTTCATCCCTTGCACTAACAAATTCACTTTCTCAAGCAGATGTTTAATTTCTCTTAGTGTATTACATTTTAAGAAAATGGGAGACAAGGGAAGATGCATCAGGAGAATGTCTGAGGACACAAAGGTTTACTTGTGGTTCATATCATGACAAATAAAATTATGCTTTCTTTCCTCATTCTCCTTAATCTTATTTCCAGGTAATAAACTAGGCCATACAATAGCAAGCTTATTATTGCAGGATCACATTTACATCTTTCTAATATTCTTATGCTTTTATTTTCAGGTTTCATCTGTGCTTTATAGAATTTACATCAACAAAGAACTGAAGCATAAGCTTAATCTTAAACCTGTGCTTAACTGTTTCATTATTCCACACAACATGTGAGCTTATCATTAGCACTTATTGAAGTCAATAGGAGCTTAGAATATGCATAATAATTTTGCTGAACTGCAGCTTACCTCACAAAAATTGGATTTTGGAAAATTTTACATAAAATAAAAAGTCTGTTAATATTTTTCAGCTTTAGTTTAGGATTCAAGTTAATCTTCTGCGTTAAAGTGCAGAAGTACACCTCATAGTACTTTGGCATTTATCGTTCCTCCCAAGTTAGTACCCTCTGCGAGTTAATTAACGTGCTGTTCATTCTCCCTTTTAAGTCACTAGACGAGGAACAGAATATAACCTGACCTCCTTCTCTGATAGTAAACCAGCAGTACTTTCCTCCTAAGTCACTATTTTGCAGCTCATCATTTCCCTTTGTTTACTGTCTTCCACCAGTGGTTATTCCACAAGATAACATTCATATTTAAGCCAATTTAAATTAATTTTGAGAGAAGAGCTTTTATAGAATGCAGTATGAAATGTTTTCCTTAATTAATTGGAAATGCATCTCATATTATGCTTTTCTCTCATGCACTAATTTTATAATTCTATCAAAGAAGCAATCAAGTTTATCTGGCAAATCTTTATTAAATAATTTTGCTGCTTAGCTCTAAAAATATGAGAATGAATCCCAAAGCTTTTTCTCACATTTTTCCTTATCCAGAGTAGAATCAGTAGATGTTATGTCACAAGTGAAAGTAGCAAGAGAAAAAACCCAAACAGATCTACAAGGTTCTGATATTATAGATATATTACAAGAAATTATTTACTGAAACAAGCAAACAAGCAAAAAGCATGTGGATAACCTAATGATTAGGGGTTTCTTCTTTGGTTCTGGAGATGCTGTTTTGCTAAAAACTTTCCAGCTAATCCCTGGTAAACCAGTCATGCTTCTGTACCCTACCTCTTCCTCTGTAATGTTTACGTTTAAAGTCCTAAAAAGTACTTCTCCAGATCATGAGGGTGTAACAAGTGAAAATGTAGCTTTTCTCTAACAAGCAATGCCCCCATATTTCCAGAAGTCAAAATTCTCATCAAGTTAAAAACTTCTAGTGTGTACACCTGTCATGAGTATTAAGATAGGGCAGTATGTGACAACAGAGATAGATGCATGTGTAGATAGCATCAATCTAGACTTCATTTAGCTATGTGAAGTGCCAAAAGCAATTAAACAGCCGCAATCTGAGCTTGCTAGTGCCTATACAAGAATGATGGAGATGCTCGAAAGTAATCTGGCTGCCAGAATTCTCTTCACCGCTACCCCAGTGCTCTCAGTACCCAGGCTAGTGTAGGCATGACCACAAGAGGTGCAATTATATCCATGTATTGATGGATATACTTTGAAAATGTAGCAGACAGTTGCTGGGGAAGAACACAAACATATTGGCACACTACCACAACCTCCTGCAGCTGCTGCGCGAAAGAAAGTAGAGACTACAATGTCTGAACTGATAGCAAAAGCCTCTCTTACCCTACCTTCTGCAAGGCTCAGAATAGGGAATTCAGAGGGTTAGCCTTTCACCTCTTCATCATCAAGGACAACCAAAAAAAAAAAAAAAAGAAAAAAAAGAAAACCGTCAAGATTTATTTTTCTTTAAATAAACTTAGATACAAGTTTTAAAATCCTATTACTTGTAACCCAATGTCTGTGTTTTGAAGGGAGATTTTAATCTTTAGAACAGGTGCAGTGGAGTAGAGACAGCAATAAGAACATTAACAAAATTAAAATAGAATTTTTGAGTTTTACAGTGATATCTTTCACAGATTACTACTGAATCAATAATAATCTTAGTGTTTTCAAATTAATTAACGTTTTTGGCCTAAGTGAATGGTACTCAAAGAACAGAGAAAGCATAGGGCTTTCTGTTATTACTGGTAGTGCCTTGCAATATTTTGTATGAAGCTGAGGTCATTAACAAGAAGATAAAAAACAAGCAAAGAAAAATGCTTCTTACTTCTCACTGTTCTCCATGTCTTGACAGTGGCATAATCTAAACTCAACCAGAGACAATGGAGGGACTTTCTCCCTATGCTGTTTCTGTTTTTGCATATGGAGAGTCTTTCTAGTGAATTCAGCTCTGTATTCTCCATATTTCTAGCTCCACATCGTCATCATCCTACTGCTAATGTCTCTCGTCATTTCTGGGCAATATAATCTCATAATTCCTCTTCTATCATTTGGCTTCATAGCTAACCAATGATGGTATGTAACCAGTGCTCCATTCAAGCAAAATAACTGTTCCACAAGAAACAAAGACAACACTGGTTTAAACATTTTTGTGGGATCACTGCAAATCTTTCTTTCAAAGAACTTTTTGACTTTTGGACTGGAACTTAGTTTACATACTGCAAGAAGAGTACTTATTGCACTAATGAATTCTCATTGTTATAACAACAGAAAGGAGCTTTTAATTTAATCATATTTAATTGGCTTGTGGCATAGTAGGATGTAAGTATTTGTTCTGCAGTAACTCATGAAATCTTTAGAGGTAACAAGATACAATAGTAAGAGTAATAAAAGGTGTAATAAGACCATTAAACACAAGTGGCCTCATGGACAGTGATTAGATTGAAGAGCTATCAAGTAAAAGGTCTGCCTACCTTCAGGCTGTCTGATATTTTTTTCAAATGAAATTGACACTTCTAAGAGGGGGGAAAAGAATCATTTACCTACACTAAAGTTACAGTAATGCTTCATTAAATCCTGGATGAGCAGCAACTCTTCAGGACTTAACTTCTGAAAAAAACAGTCAAAATTTTAGGATGGATTTAAGGATTTTGGGGATTTAATTTGTTTTTTTTATAGATTGAACTTAACAAAGACATAATGTACATATTCTTACTGGGTTTTCCTGTTTAGTTTTTTTTGGGGGGTGAGGGGGAGGAGAGGGTGTCCTTATTTTAATTGACTTCCCTCCCTGCCCAGAAAATTTAAAAAAAATTGTCTTCAAGTCTTGTTCATGTTTGACCATGAAGTTCTGTACCCTCCTGTATAGCACTGCAGATGTGGGAAGGAGTTCAAGAAAACTTCTAGTCCAGAACACCTGAGCTGAGACAGGACAGAGTATAAGTAGGTGTTTATGGAAGATTTTTTTTTCTAATGTCTCATTGAAATATTATTCTGAAGGAGATGCCAAAACCGGGTGCTAGGTAGCTTTTCCTAGTATTCTGTTATTCTTAGAATAGAAACATTTTTCCAATATCAAATCTAGATTTATGCAAGAAAATATATTTCCCCTCACTGCATTCCCAATTGAAAGAAGAAAAGTCACAAGACTCCCATCATATCTGCCACTCTGACTTCCTTGGGTTTTTTTTAGAAAAAGACTACTAACCTCTGATCCTAAACTGAGTAAATTCAGGGACTAAAATTTCTTAATATATACTGTTTTCTAAGATGCCTACAATCCTCACTTGTTTTAGCTTTCTGAAAGCCTGGTTCCTCAACTGCATACAGAACCTGGAAAGAGATCTTATAACTCCTTGATCAGTAGAGTAGAATAAATAACCTGGTTTCTTACATATAACTCATATGTTAATACATACTGGATGAAATTTGTCTTTTTTTATACAGCATTACTATTGCCTTATATTCAGTTTGTGATTCAATTCAACTCCCAAATCTTCTTCTGCTGTGCTTCTTAGTTCATCACCTTGCATTTATGCAGTGGATTCATTTTTTGTAGTTCAGCATCTTTGCACCTTTCATCGTGGAAGAAATCTGATATAAATTCCCATACAGTCCTCCACCATATGCACAACGCTTCCTACACTGGTGTTTCCAGTGTAGTCAGTGTATTTTCCATTACCCGAGATGTCAATGAACTGATTACAACCAGGCTAGGGAGAGACACTAGGGACCACCATCAGTTCCCAGGCCCTTCAGTTCTCATAAGGAACCAGCTACCATTATACTCTGAGTTTTTCAGTCAGCTGTGATTTCTTGTATATCAGTGTTTCCCAGACTTCTTACAGATGAAAACCCCTTTTATGGCTATCTATTGCCTAATGATCTTTCCCACAGCATCTGGGAATGGGGAAAAGCTAACTCACTTTAATCTCTGGCAGGAGCTCAGGTCTCCCAGAGCTGAGGAGCAAAAAGAGACAGCAAGAATTGGCTGTTGGCATATTGAAAAACTAAACTGCTGCCAATAAATAGTCAGCATAACTCATATTTTGGGGTTTTTTGTTTGGTTGGTTGGTTTACTTTTTACTTTTTTGATAAGAATTTCATTTTATTTTTAGTATTTCACTTAACATTTACAATAATTTTTACAACTGTGTGAAAAGTATGAGGAGGAAGGAGTGTCAGAGAGGAGCTGTTATGGACTCACTGCAGCCCCCCATTCCCCATCCCCCTGTGCTGCTCTGGGGAGAGGAGATAGAGGAGTTGGGGATGAGGGAGTGAAGTTGAGCCTGCAAAAAAGGGGGGGGAGAAGATATTGTTTTAATTTCTTTGTTTTAATTGGGAATAAATTAAATTAACTTTCCTCAAGACTCTTTTGCCTGTGACTTATTGGTAAGGGATCACCCTGTCTTTATCTCCACTCATTAGTTTTTTCATCCTCTTCCCCTGTGCTGTTGAGGAGAGAGAATGAGAGGGCAGCTGGGTGGGTGTTTGGCAGCTACCCAAGGTCAACCCAGCACAAAACAGCACATGCAGTTCACAGTACATATTAACTAACATGGGTCCTTTAGAACAAATTCCTGATCCACTGGGAATTCATTGTCAAACCTCTCATTAACTTTTATGCACCCATAATTTCATCCAACTTTTTAGAATACTGATGCATTAAAATTTCACTTGGGAAAAAAAGTTAAAGCCCTAATATTTTTTGAAAGCTAAGGGCACAGTTTCATGAATAAGCCATTTGTATTACTGAATCGTTTTAACTATTTAAAACACATAAAAGTATCACAGAGAACTATGTAATCTCACAAATAATTTCAATATCTAAAGTAAAGAAGACTTGAAATACTCTTTTGAGTGCCTGAAATTTAAGAGATATTCATATGAGCTATCTTGGTCCACCCCCTTCCAAACTGCTCCACCTGTGGTGAAAGCAAAGAGAGTGATTTGTGGTTGAAACTTACTTTACACTCACAGTCATATACTGAAGAAGCCTTTCTCTAGTGATGACATAGAACCCAGTGAGATTAAATTCAGTAGGCTGGAGTTAACCTTGTGTATATCACCCTTACTAGGTATCTCAGAAAATATACACACCTTATTGAAGGAGGAAGAGATGATGAATTTTTTTAAGAGACAGTTTAATCAAAACATTAATTATGGGGCTTATGTAAATATTTACAGCCAAGAAATTTTAAGCCTGACTAATAAGCAACTCAATTCTCTCAGCTGTCAGGTATAAGGAGGAAAAAAAAAAAAAAAAGCATAGCAAAAAATCCCCTATCATCAGTAGATTTCAAAGAACTTTTTCTAACTTTTCTTGTACTATTTCATGAGCTTCCTGGTCATTAAAACATCCTTTAAGCTAGATGGGGATTTCAATTTTTAGCTGTGAAAACAACAAGAGAATAAAACAATCTAGGAAGCAAATGAATAAACTTCCAATCTTAATTATCATAAATTATCATTCATCATCATAAAAATAAAAAAAGTTTACAGTTCCTTTATTTTCCCACCTTTGACACTTCAAGCAATTTTATCTGGATGGTATCTAAGTTTTGATTAGAATTAAGAGTTTCTAGAGCCCAATCTTGTACACACATGCTGTATTAATTTGGGTTATCGGTCATTAAAAAAAAAAACACAACAAAAAAAACCCAACACAGTCTAACAATGAGTTATCAGCTACTATAACCTGAGCTTCATGCTTCTGCTGGGAATTGATCTGACTACTTTAACACCTATTCATACTGTTCAAGGGTTAACTTTTCATAGAAGTACATGTACCTCTGTGTGTTCCTCCCACTGAAATGTACACAACCATCTACCAGAAAGGAGTGATTACCCAATGATTTAAATATTACCACAGGTAACAGGTCAACGATGAGTTTCCTAACGCATAATAATGAGTTACTATTCATTCTAACAGAGGGACAGAGGATAAAAGTCTACCACAGATTCAGAGGTCTTAGCTTGTTTCCACAGGCCAGTAACATCACACAAAACTCTCTTTCACCCCAGGTCATTCTTTCAAGCAACAAAGTAGAGGTTACTGTAAAATGGAGCTATTTCCACATTCAACAAAAACTCTAGAAGTCAAGATTTGTTAATCTGAATCTAATCTAGATTAGCTTCACATGAAGTGTTCTCTTTTTCCTATGGCAAACCACATCAACCAATGTCTTACCAGTGGAATTATCTTTCTTTACAGGGAACTGAAAACCCTAGATAATGCTGTTTTAGTGGAAGTCAACTGACAGCTTCTAGGTAGATCTGAAGACAATACAGAGGTAGGTGTTCATGGGCTCCCAACTTTCCAGAGTTGGACCATCAGAAAAAAAAAAAATGTTTAGCAAAGAGAATAAACCAGGGATGTTGCGGAGTGAGAGGAGATTGTTAGTGTCATAACTAGGTGGTGTAGGCAGCCAAAAACAATTTGTAAATTTTTTTTTTCAAATATTTAGTGAATATATGCTTGCAGTCGTCATTTGTTTCCTTTCACTTTGAATGCTAGCAATCCCACATTTACTCGTTGAGAAGGTTTACTGAAAGGGGTGACTGTGCAGATACAATTTTTGAGTCGGCAAACAGAAACTTTAGTTCAGTCTATCGAAAACAGATAAAATGTGACCAATGAGTATGAAGAGAAATGGTTAAAAAAAAAAAAGACTGTGGGACACAATCACCTTTGAAGGATCAATGAGGAATATATTCTGAAAATCTTCTTCCACAAAGTACATATATGCAACCAAAATTCTTTAAACACGTGTAATCTTCAGGATACAAAGGTATTTGAATACCTTTTAGCATAAGTGTTGCAAGTCACCAGTAGGCTGAGATATATTCATATAAAACATTTATAGGCAAATTTGTGTTTTAGAAAAGAATTTATGGCTTTTATAACATATTTAAAGAAGAAGAAGGTGCTATTTTAGCAAGTAGGTAGGTTTTTTTGTGAACAGCTCCTCAACTTAATTTGTAGTATTTTTTTATTTCCTCTAATCTAAGCTCTTCTTTTCTGGAGGTGTAATTTTACTCCCTTATGCAAAACAAAGCAAAGAAATACAGTGGCATTAAATACTTTCCATCTATATGATAGTTGGTGAATGTGTCATTAAATAATTTTCCATAATTTTTTCCTAAGTATTTTTAAATATATTTTTTCAGAGATTTTCACAAGTGAACACTGCTTTTCACCACCTAAGCCTCAACAGAGCAGAAGTATCTTATTTTGGAGGCTGAATTCCAACACTTTATGAAACAGTGAATATAGATTTTACTTCTTAGTCTTGCAATTCCTTGCTAGCAGATTTCTTCTCTGCATTTCTGTCTTTCCTGTCAGAATGCAAATTTTACTTGGCTTCCATTTCTAGATTTCAGTTTTGTAGATATTTACAGCTCTACCTTTTCTACCATGAATGACCCTATTGAAATCAAAGGAACTGAATGCGTCATTAAGTTGTGTATAAGTTTGTGGAAGGCAGAGGGCAGACTCACCACTTTAATTAGCATTTCAAACATTTTAATCACTATTTGATTCATTTTTCAAATACTGTTGAATTGAATGTTATTAACATTATAAATGAAGTGAATGAACTATAACAACATAAGTACAGTTATATGAGGGACATAACCTACATTCTGATGAGATAAACTAAATTAACATTTAATAACATTTTTACACCCATAATTAATCATAATGTAAAATGGTACAATTACCTACCTAATTACCTAGATGTTTCATCAAATCAGGTAACTGGATAATTAGACTCCTAAATCCAGTTATGTATACCTTTAATTAATTGTTGTTAATTATTATTAAGTGTGGATTAGCTCTTACTGCACACTTTCACCTACACATTAGGAGCTGGTTTATGGTCATTATTTATTCTACAACTGAGTTGGGCTATTCTGCCTGTTTATGTATTTAAAACATCTCATATCACTGAACTGGAATAATTTAAAAGCATTTTTCACATTCTTTGTTTCAGCTGTGCTTCAAAACTCTTGAGTCTTTCACCTCCTGATGAAAATGTGTCATTTCTCAGTGTATTAAGCAGTTTATGCTGATGTCAGTTATATTACCTTGCTAATTGCTCCATAGTTTTTAGGATTTGCCATTACATTGCAATAGACAAAAGAGGTGGGTTTACTAAAAAAAACATAATATTTTAGTTGCAGCAATTTCCCTGACTTTTTTCCTGATAGAAACCTATATTGGTTTCTAATTTTTTTCCCCTCCTCCCTAAAAAAAGAAGTGAATCTTCATTAATGTGAAACTCTCAATCTCTTACTTATGCTGTTGCTTTAAAATCTCTTTGCCAGTTTGTTTTGAATACAGAGCATGTTTTATAGATAATTTAAAGCTAGATTAGCTGTCTTTCATATGAATAAAATGTAAGGAGTAACTGTGGCTTATCCCAAATGGAGATTAGTTAATCTTTTGAGAATCATTTAAGGTGAAGAATATCCATTGCTTAATGTAATACTGTACACCAATCTGTATCTAAATACCATAGTGACAGACTCATTATAGTTACCAAAAGAAGATATGTATACCCATTCCAATATTTTATGTTGACCTTTTGGAAGCCTAATGAGGTGGAATGAAATGAAGTCATATGTAAGTGGCAATGAATGAAAAAAAAAAAATCAGTAAAGATAGTAAAGTAAATACATAGAAAAGAAATTAAGAAAGAGCAGAAGCAATAAGAAAGAGACTGGCATGGCACAGTGAGCTTAAGTGGTTGTTTTTAATGCCAGACAGAATGGGGAAATTAAGGGGGAGGTCTTAAGAGACTGAGATAAAGTGCAGAGCAGAGAAAGGGGAAGGAGAAAAGAAGGGAAATGGCACTTGGGAGGTCAAGTACCAAAGAAACTATTGTGTTTCCATAATAAGGGAACAGCAGAGAGTTCAACAGCTAAGATAAAAGCAACCAGCAGGTGATGATTCTATTTTTAAGAGATTTAGCAAGTTGACTTTTTCAGATCTGTACAGAAACTGAACACACTTGGAACTTCCCAGAAAGGCACATTTTGAATATATTTCATTTTGGAATGAAATGTTTAGAAAAGCATCAAAAAGAGGTTTGGGAAAAAAACAAAACAAAACCAAACCAAAACTCATTCTTTTACTTGAAATTTGATTTTTTTCCTCATTTTTAGTTTTTATAAAACTGCATTTTCACAATGAAAAGAGTTCCATTTTTTTTTCCAAATATCTGTAGGTGTTCACTAATAATGATAGAATCTCACTCGCCAAAATTTAATCGGAACAGAAATAGATGAAAGATTTAAAAGGTGTATACACACTTTAACTCTTGGGGTTGGATGGGGGTTAAATCCTAAATCACTTTAGAGAGAGTTAAATATGGGAACCTTTGATGTTGATGGGGAAAAAAAGGAGAGGGAAGAAGAAAAGGGGCATTTAATTTCTCATAAAAAATTAGTAAGTGTTAGGATCAATTAGGATGGTAAAGGTAGGTTGTACACAGAATACATTTTTTAAAGGAAATCTATAGAATATGCATACAGGATTTAGTGCAAAGATATGTAGACTACCTCTGAACACGGTAACAGGCCTCCAAACAGGGCTTAGTAAAGATTGTTCAGAGGGACCAACTCAAATCCCACACGAGGCTTGCATGGGCTTTTGTGGGGAGAGGGAGGAGGGCAGTTGGCTAATTAACTGGGGCAAACTATTATTCAAAGGACACAAGAGTGGTCCTTAGCAGTTTTACTTAAAAAGCCAATATTAACAAGCCGTTGGAAAATCTGTGTTACCCATCCAGTTATATTTTAGAACAGTGTTTTGACAGGTTCCCGATTTTAGATGCCGGTTGGCTCTGTAACTGGCTGAAAAGAGATTCCTCTCTGAGTCTAGCTGAGGTACAGAACTGTCTGAAATGTTCAGTGGAAATTTTGAACTGCTGGTCTGTACATTGGCTTTCTAAATCCTCTGATTAGTTCTTCATTTGCTCCAAGTTTGGAGGTTGTGGTTTAACCCCATCCAACAACTAAGTGCCACACAGCTGCTCGCTCACTCACATCCTCCCTGGTGGGATGGGGGAGAGAGTCAGAAAAAAAAAGTAAAACCTGTAGGTTGAGATACAGTTTAATAGGACAGCAGAGGAAGGAAAAAAAAATTATAAAAGAATATACAGAACAAGTGGTGTACGATGCAATTGCTCACCACCCACCAACCGATGCTCAGCCCGTCCCCAAGCAGCGATCGCTGCCCCCTGGCCAACTCCCCCCAGTTTATATCCGGAGCATGGTGTCATACGGTAAGGAATATCCCTTTAGCCAGTCTGGGTCAACTGTCCTGGCTGTGCTCCCTCCCAGTTTCTTGTGCACCTGGCAGAGCATGGGAAGCTGAAAAGTCTTTGACGAGCATAAACACTACTTAGCAACAACTAAAATATCAGTGTGGTATCAATATTATTCTCATTCTAAATCCAAAACACAGCACTATACCAGCTGCTAGGAAGAAAATTAACTCTGTCCCAGTGAAAACCAGGACTTGGGTTATCTATGCAAGGAGAATAGGTCCAGCATAAATTAAATCAATTGATTCTTTCATGGCAGTAATTTTCTACAGTGTCTCAGTGAAATCAATAAGCGAGACTACTTTTTTTAACCTTTGATGAGGCACATTGTACTCTCTCTCATGGTTCACCTTCCATAACGGGCCATTTCACAAAGCTACACAGCTTTGTGGATGATGTTTTAAACAGCTTGGAGCAACATTAAACTGTTGGTACTTCTCATGTATTGGTTTGTGTGACTGTCAGAAGCATTTGTTCTCATCTTCCAAAGCTTCTGAAATGGGTGTCTGATCCTGCTTACACTGATGTATATTAGAAAGAAGTCTACAGAAGTCAATGGTAGTGCAGGAACTATATCCTCAGTTTGATGAATCTCTGCAGTCTAAGCTAACAGACATGGTCTTTCGGCAGTACTGCTAGTAGGCCTAAATAAAAAACTTCCACAGATAAGTTTGCTGTTTGAAAAGAATGTTCCGTTGCAACTGAAGTATTCTACAAGATCCCATTCATTTTCTTCAATACTTCCTAAGGAAATAAGTCAAGATAAATCACATTTGATTCTTGATAGCTAAAACCAGTCACAATTTTCTAACTAAACAGAGCTTTGTCATTAAGTGCCAATGACTGAACATGAAAAGTCTCTTGGGAAGTATGGATTTTAAGATGTTTCAGAGCATTGAAGCCAGGATCTAAAGGCATCACACATCAGATCCTTCACGCATTCTAGTGATGGCAGCTCTGTCTTAGCTAAGAGACCTAGTAACCTAGGTTTTGAACATCCTGTCTTGTAAGGTTACCTTGTAAGGTTACTCAGACTCCTTGCCAAGAAGCCAGCAAATGAGCAAGTGTTCTAATTAAAGATCAATTTCTGGATCCATCCCAGGGCCTCATAGCCTTCACAACGCAGCCTGTCACAATTTTAGGTTCTGAGGTCCACAAGAATCCCAAGAACATAAAAATAAATTACTCCCATACCTCTTTCCACTCAAAATTGACTTTTCATGGTAAACTTTGAGACATCTGACAATTCTATTTGGCTCAAAATAAAATGTCAATCCTACATATCAACCTGTTATAAGGAATAGAATTTTCACAGTATAAAATCATTATTGCTTAGAAATACATGAAATAGAAAGGTGTGATATGTTGCTAAAATATCAAAATTTTCAGTTTATTTAAATTTGAATATGGTTTTGACATAAGGTAGTGACTGATAGCATTAAAACAAAAAAAAAAGTATTATGTTTCTGAGTATTTTTCTTTCTTTACCATTCTCATTCTAAAAGAAATGAGAACTATTAATTTTGTTTTATTTTAATTTTGTTTAATTCTGATTTAGACCAAACTGATGGTCTTTTCAGCCTGGTAGCTATATCACCTTTCCTTTTGGCGCATATTAACTTCTTGTTAAAGAATTCTATAATAGTATTTTTAATGAAGTTCTGGGAAGGAATTTGCAAGTATGTGCCTGTAAATCTTGCTTATTTTCTCCTTGTAGTTATTTGATCATATCCACTTCATGGTGCAGATGTCTAATTGCTTTATGATTTAAAGTTTTCCTTGGTTTCTCTGATCACTGGCTGAGCTCCTCTGGGAGTTGCCATTGGACTGATAAACATACTAGATAAAGCTTTTACTTGCCACCTGAATAAAAGGATAATGTCTCTACTATAAGCTCTAGAACTCTTATCTTGCTGCTTCAATGAACTGGTATGCAAAAATTCTACCTGTAGAGATCTGAGCTCTAAGTCAACAAGGCATGTAAGTACCTATCTAATTTTCAGCTTGTGAATAGTCCCACTGAGGTCCTAAAATTATCCAGTGATTATTTTACAGATTAATTTATCTCAAGAAGATATGATTTTGAATTCAGTGTGAAAAGTAGGGCTTCTACAATGAGATGAGAAGTAGAATGCAAAGTATGTATGGAAAACCTGAGGACAAAACTGAGCTCTCCAAGTTTAATTTATTCATCAAAATCCTGTGCTTATTCTCAACACAGGAAATGCATTCACACTTTAGCTTTAGCGTTTTGGGTGTGGATTAGGGTTCATATTTAATTACTCTACCAGTCCTTCCTCTGTGACTACTGACTCTGCAAAAGGTTGTCAGAGATATTAGCAAGAAATGAGAATGCGTAGCCTACATGAGTGTCAGGCATAAAAAGTATACTTTTAGACTTCATTAACTTTTTGTAGTTTTTTCCTTCACCACAGTCTTTTCACCAAAGAATGTTGACATATCCAAAAGAAGCTTCGTAGTAAAAGACAAAAAAGTGATCTTATATTTCTACACAGCGTTGGTAGGATAGAGTGTGTCCAGTTCTGTAGCTGTTTTAAGAAAATCCTGGAGAAATGTCAAACACAGGCAATGAAAAGGATTTGAGAGTATATTGTGAAGGGATAAATACATGCAGCTTACTGCAAAGGAGACTGAAGGGTGCTTCATCTCTGTGCTTATATTCTCATATCTACGTAGTTGGGACTTTTCACTTTTTTCAGGCAAAGGTACAGCAATACACAAAGGTTGAAGTTAGACAACTGCTATGAAAAAATATAGGCAAGGTGATTATATACCACTTTTGTTTTGACAGTAGTTCATTATTAAGATCTTCCTGTGATCAGCTACAGATGTTAGGACAGCTGTGTCGTCTTGATTTGCAATTGACCAGATGGATTTTGCCGTATTTAATTTAAACTTTCCTAAAATTTCACGAATTGACTACAGGAGAGGGGACAAAATGATATCATATAATGTTCCTTACTTCAATGCTTGATTGGTGAATCTTGCTCAAAGTAATAACTTTTTTTTTTCTTCCTCTGCAGCTTGGGTTGCATGCTAGGATCATCTGGGCACATTTCACATAATCAGTCTTTTGCCATTACAGATGCCTGAGAAATAGGTGTCACTTCAACTATATCCAATGTGCCCGACACATATAGTTGCACGGTTTTATCTCCAAGACTAAAATGTTTTAGTTTCATTAAGATTGTTGCATCAAAAATAGCAGTTTATGGATTAACTTTACTATGTGATCTACCAATCCTCTCCAGTTGCCTGAAAATAGAATTTGAAAGAGCTGAAATTAATAAATACACCCCTGGTTTTGAAATGTGTTTTGAAAATCCCAGTATGCCAGAAGAAGACTTTTCCACTGTTGTCACTGATGGTTCCTTGGGTGACATTTAGATTGCACTTTTCTTAACCAAACTGTGAGAATGCACTCAAGCTGTTTTCCAGATTAGAGTTTTGATTACATTTAAACCATTGTTTATTTAAGAGAATGAATAAACAGCTTGATATGTTCAAACACTTATATTATTTGAAGTGTCTTTGTTGGAACAAGTGATTTCATGGATCCGTGTTGGATTGTTCAGTGCATTTATTCACAATCACTGTTTGCACTGCAAGGCAGCAAAGGAGCACATCTGGCTGTTTTCATTGTCCTGGATGCTGTACATGAGCTCTGGTGGAAGCCTTTGGAAGGAGAGGAAACTGTGCCTTTCCTTTCAGCTAAACTAGACATGTTTGGAGGGAAATACTTCTGTAATTTTGGGTGGGACAAGTAGAAAAAGAGAAAATTTGAAAGCCTGCTAAAAAGACCAAAAAGCAGACACAGTTTCAGGCTTCAAAGGCAACAGAAAGAAATACTTTCTGGGGCGCCTGAGGATACCTGAGGATGACAAGTTTGCTAGAACCAGTAAGGTTCACTCAGCTGCTGAGTGAAACTTTGAAAAAAAGATATAGTGTGAGAAAAAGGTTGCTTATTGAATTTCCACTTATATGTTGTCTCATTCTGAGGATTCTTTTTCCAATTTTGAAAAGTTCCTGGTTGTAGTTTCTGTTCTAATAAAAAAGCCAAACCACAAGTATTTGCATGTTTACTTTGGTTTAGTTTGTGCTGCTTTGGGGGGAGGAGGTAGAGGAGCTGGGAATGAAGGAATGAAGTTGAACCTGGGAAGAAGTGGGGTGGGAGGGAGGTGTTGTTTTAATTTGTATTTGTTTCTCACTATCCAAACCTATTTTAATTGGCAAGGAATTAAAATAATTTTCCCCAAATCAATTCTCTTTTACCTGTGATGGTTATTGGTAAGTGATCTCTCTGTCTTTATCTTGACCCATGAGCCTTTTAATCTTATTTTCTCCCCCTGTCCTGTTGAGAAGGGGGAGTGGAGAGCAGCTGGGTGGGTGTCTGGCAGCTGACCACATACCCCTGCAGTGATGCTAAGCTAAATGTAAAATTCGATTTTTTTTAATTTAAAATTGTCTAAAATCACATAGTGGCACAGATGAGAACTTAACTTCAGGGAAGACCTCAGAACCTGGGAAGAAAAGTATAGTGTGACTGTAGAGTTATGAGGTGGTATTTAATGGCCCATTTGAATTACAGGTCAAGTCCTATACCCTCAGGTCTTTAATGTTGGAACAGGTAAACTAATCAACACTGGAGGAAAAGATTGTGGGGGAAAGAGGGAGACGTGCATATCTTTCTATTAAGCTGCTAAGCAACAAGTGCGTCTGAAACAGAAAGTCCAAGGCCATGTTATGCTTTAGTCAAAAGGTCTTAAGGGGCTTGTTGTCTTTACAATAGTTGCTGGCATATTTGTAGAGGAAGGAATTGTAAATAAAGGAAGGAAAGAGGATTAAAGGAAAGCTAGGTTTTGATAAAACTTTTTCCTTTGCAAAGCAGGCTACAGAGGAATAAGCTGTTTTCAGGACAAACGTTTCTGAGAAAAAAACTAATTTCTTTCAAATTTGTTATTGAAACAAAATAAATGCTTCCATTAAAATATTTACTTCTTTTTTATTAAGGAAAAGGAAAAATCTTTCTGTCAGATATCTCTCTCCTTTTTTTTTTTTTTTTTTTCCTGTTCTTGCTGCTGCTGTTGTTGTTGTACCTGAAGGGAGGTGGGGTCAAGAGCTATGTTTACTGGCTTGTAGAAGACAAAAGGTAAACAAAAAAGAGTCATAGAAAGAATGAATTCTCTTCTCCATAGCACAACCACAACAGAGTGGAACAAGGTTATTTTTGCTTTTAATATTAATTTAAAGATATAGTAATGTGAACTTTTTTTATCTTGGATTAATACAACATGAAGAGGGAAGGCAATCCAGAAAACTACTTAGTGGTAATAAGTGGAAATAGCTAATTATGCATTTGATTTAGGTAATATCTAACTTCTCTCCTCTCAAAACCACCAAACTAATGCTCTGATAGGTTTTTATTATGATTCAAATGGTTATTTTTACCAAGTTTATGATTGTCCCTTTAATCACTGCCTGTCCTACTTGTTTCTTTTTTTTCTAAATAAATTAATTATTTATGTCCTGAAATTTCTATCACACAGCATGGAATCTCAGGACCATGGATACACATCACACACTGGGACTATGTACAGTGCTCTACTACACTCTGCTGCCAGTGGGGGATCATCTTGCAAACACTGCAGCTGAATCGAAGACTAAGTGATCTTCTCAAGAGAAGACCCATAGTCAAGAATTAGCCGCATGCCTGACTGTAAACAGTGTCTTTGAGCTATTTGACCCTCTGAAGGGGAAAGTCTCTCTCTTTTTTTTTTTCTTTCTTTTTCTTTTGAGGTGGAATAATCTGTTGCCAGAACATGAAATGCACCTTTTACAAGTCCATGAGACACATTCTCTTGATTCTCAGCATCAAAATGGCAGTGAGAATGTTTTGCCTTTGTCTGGCATCTTGGTACTTTGTATATTCATCTGAGAAGTGAAGCAATAGGAGCTGATATCTCTTCCAATTAATATTTCAATATGGGAAGTAGAACAGGGCCAAGAAGAGATACAGAAAAATCTGATTCCAAAGTACCCCATAAATCTTCCAGTTCAAACAATCTCTTCAGAATAAGGAAATGTAGTTTTAAAGTCATGTCACATTCAGACTGTAGTTTCATTTATGTTTGGTTGTCATTGCTACCAAAAAAAAAGAAATTTATCCTTTTGGCTGCTTGTATTTATCCCTGTATTGTGCAGGCACAACCACTAAGACAGACAGCCAAAACATTTTCTTCTCATCTTTCACCTTCTGTCTCTCCACAGGAAAACCTACCAAATCTGGCTTAGTGGGAAATTGTTGGGATTTTTTTCTTTTGTCATTACAATTTGTAACATAAAGTCATTTAATTTCAAGTCATAAAACCTTTTCCTTACAAAATGAAAATGTTACTTGAATACAAGTATTTATAACCTAGTTATGAATATGTCTACATATGTGTACAGGACTGTGATTGTGCACTTGAGAGCACAGCCACACATAAATGTATGTGTATTAGAACTGTTTTATTAATTGTATTTCTTGTTTACATCCTTGTCAAAATAGGTATGCTTTTTCCATTTCATTTTTCTCTTTGAGAGCTTAAACAATGAATTAAAGGTGAAATAACTTCATGCTCCTTTCAAGATGAGTCACTGTACCATCTTTGCAGGGCAATATTAGTAGTTATGATGATAAAGAGCACACTAAGCCTTCATAACTGTGATTCATACAGCGCACAGAAGCACACATCTGTTTTTTTTACAAAAACGTAGTACATTTTTAAATATGAAAGGAAAACAAACAAGAAACCAAAGGGGCAGAACATAAGGGTAAAGCTGGCTAAATAGTTTTCGGGGCATCTTAGGTACTTTCTATTTGTAATGCAAGATATGAGTTTGAATCTTTCAAAAAATTCCACTTGGAGGAAAAAAATGGGTTCTATTAAACCTGCTACTAAGAAACAGCGCTCTCAGATTTTTGAAAGTTTTACCCAGGTATTTTCTAAACTGTGGTCACTTATCTGAAGTCTGGGCACTCTCTGGTTTTTAAAATATTTCGATGTTACAAATGTACATATTTCCAAGTGTATTTTCAAAACACTCTGTAATTGATCCTTTAAAGTCTTTTGTAAGCTATCCAAACCTAAAAGTGTCATTAATGTTCCTGATTGTTACTATCTTGTCAATTCCATATTATTTTTCTTAAACGTATCTTCTTTTTTACTTTTTGTTTGCAATTCTGATCATTTTTTTCTGTAGCAGTGTCAAATTGAGAACACTGGGAACACTAATCTCATTCTCACAAGGGGATGGATTGACAATAGCACACAAAGTAGATGAAATATATCCCATCCTCTGAGCAGGCAGGAAGAGACTCAAGCAGCAATAAGCAGAAACAGAAGAAAGAAACCACTTAAAAACAAAAACAAAAAAAAAAAAAGAAAAAAGAAAAAAGAGGAAAAGAGAAGAGAAAAAAAAAATCTTAATTCTATTATTTTCTCAGGTAATTCTAGATTTCCAGAAATTTATCAATGACAGTCTAAATAATAACTATGCTCTGTGTAAGAAGGAATATAATAATTTTCTAAATATTCTTTCAGAAAGTACCCCAAACAATGGTCATTTGTACTTACATTTATTTAAATACAGGCAAAACTTAGGGCTTGGTTTCATAAGTGCTCATTTACATAGCTAGATCTTAGTGAATGATTCATAAGAATACACTTTGGTGGAAGTGTTAAAGAGAGAACTTTGCAAAGTAGGACCATTTTTTTTTGTGATAGACAAACTTGTTTAAATTAAAATCTGTGCTTATGTCTCTATCCATCTGGATACTCTGTTTTCTGAGCCAATTTTTTTAATTCTAAAGGGAGTTTGGCACAAACATCAGTTTTAAATCACTAACTACTTTCAAATACTATTAACTGAATATGAAAGAAGAAACCTGAACCTAGAACTTCTGTAGTCTGCATAAGTTGTAAGAGTTAATTGATTATTTGGAGGTATAATATGGTTGATATAATAACTGTTTATCGCTCCTTCCCATAACGTATTTAACATTAGAGTTGATTTTATGGCTATGATATTCTCCTATGGCTGACTGAATATGAACCTGAGAAGAAAACCTGAAACCTGCTCCTGAAGTCTGTACATTTATGAAACAAGGTTCAGAGAGTTCCAAAAGCCTTATTCTCTTCTCATGTTTACATAGCAGTTTGTACATACAGTGAGGCTAATAGGTTATGAAAGTGAAAGAAGAATAATTCCTTGGGGAACTGGCATATCTATACATGTAACTATAGAATCTGAGTAATCCATAGCTAATGCATTTTCTGGAAATCATCAGATAAACCCAAGGGGATTACAGTGTTTTTCACAGTTAAGCACTTGTGATTTGTAATACAGTAGATTACTGTTTCAAAGTAACTATAGCCATCCTACTCAGTAGGTAATCAAATAGTTCCTCCTCAACTTTCTTCTTCTGAATTTCATATAAATTTTTAATTAATGCCTTACATTACTTGAGCTTTTATGCAATTACATGATAAATTATTCAGTTTTTGATGTTATGTTTTAGACAGATGTTAAATCAAAGAAGTTAATGATTAAACACATTTTAATAGATTTGCCACTATAGCTTTTACTCACTTTAAAAATAGTTTTTGATTGAATTTTGGTGCTCATGAAAGTGAAAGGCTAAGGACTATTTTTTCAAAAGGCTCTTTACTGAGTCTCTGACTAATTACACAGTTCTGTAGACACTATGAATTATATTCCATAAACAAAAACTTAGATGAAAAGGAATTAAGTGGCATTAAGAATGACCCACCCTCCAGCCTAAAAGACTTAAGAAATAACAAAGTATAAGACACTTATCCTCAGCCTGACAGTCATATGATTTCCAGAGTCAGACTCCACACTTTAAAAAGGGCATTTGTTCTGCTTCTAAAAGACACAGAAACCTGCTAAAATTACTCACCAACAAAATGCAAAGCAAATCTTTAACCACTGTTTTTTCTGTGAGCGTTATGCCATCCAAGGACTGTTGCAACTCAGTATCATTCCATGTTTTCTCTGCAGAACTTCTCTTTGGACAGTGGTATGACTGTGAGAAAATAGTAGGAAAGGATGCAGGAGAACTATTTCACCAGTTTCACTTCAGATTCCTGCTCTGGCTGGCTGGGTCCAGCATATTCTGTGTTGCTGAGGAAGCGCAAAACCACAAAAACAGAGGAAAAAGATGCAATTCACTGCAGTTGCTTGTTCTAAGGACAAGATCTTCAGTGATATACCTTTACTTACCTTTGTGCAATAACTTCTGATTTTGTGCTGGTGTGCAACTAATGGGAAAATATTACCCGGTGCTGTACTTAAAGAATGTTGGTAATAAGAGTCAGGACATACAAGCACAATGGACACAGAATGATAGAATAGGTTGGGCTGGAAGGGACCTTTAATGGTCATCTAGTCCAACCACCCTGCAATGAGCAGGGACATCTTCAACTAGATCAGGTTGCTCAGAGTCTCATCCAACCTCACCTTGAATGTTTCCAGGGATGGGGCATCTACCACCTCTCTGGGCAACGTGTTCCAGACATACACAATGGAAATTAAACTGTTACAGTGTACAGCCATCTACATTCAATGCCATCGACTGTTATAACTCAGTTCTTCAACCAGCATAATCTTTGACTTCTATTTAGTACTAAAGTTGGAAAAGAGGGTGAAAAACAACTGACCCTAGCCTTTATGGCTTAAGTTATTGGTATGCTGCCAGCTCTGCCCAGTGGAGCTAGATGGGTCCCTCTCTTACCTGCTCACAGCTCCCCATAGCACTTCTACAGCACAGGCAAAAGAGCTCTTTGCTGTTCTGCTGTATGTGTTACTCCAGTGGTTTAGGAGGCTGTAATTCCCTCTTTATGCATCCAGGAAAGCTAGATGCAAACAACCTACAATAGCATTAAAATTCAACATGGATTGGCACAGTTTTAGAAATAATTATAAAATCACAGAATCATAGAATCATTAAGGTTGGAAAAGACCTCTGAGATCATCAAGTCCAACTGTTAACCTAAGTGCCTGGTCCACATCTAAACCACATCCCTCAGCACCACATCCACATGTTTGTTGAACACTTCCAGGGACTTGCACCAATCCCCTGGGCAGTCTGTTCCAATGTCTAGCCTGTTCAAATGTCTATTTTTCCTTATATCTAATATAAGTCTCCCCTGGCACAACTTGAGGCCATTTCCTCTCGTCCTATCACTTGTTACTTGGGAGAAGAGACTGACCCCCACCTCACTACAACCTCCTTTCAAGTAGTTGTAGAGAGCAATAAGGTCATCCCTCAGCCTCCTCTTCTCCACACTAAACAACCCCAGCTTCCTCAGCTGTTCCTCATAAGACTTGTGCTCTAGACCCTTCACCAGCTTCATTGCCCTTCTCTGGACCACGCTCCAGCACCTCAATGTCCTTCTTGTAGTGAGGGGCCCAAAACTGAACACAGTACTCGAAGTGCGGCCTCACCGGTGCTGAGTACAGGGGCACTATCACCTCCCCGGTCCTGCTGGCCACGCTATATCTGATACAAGCCGGGATGCCATTGGCTCTCTTGGCCACCTGCGCACACTGCTGGCTCATATTCAGCTGGCTGTCAACCAACATCCCCAGGTCCTTTTCTGCCAGGCTGCTCTCCAGCCTCTCTTCCCCAAGCCTGTAGCATTGCAAGGGGTTGTTGTAACTGAAGTGCAGGACCCGGCACTTAGCCTTGTTGAACATCATACAGTTGGCCTCAGGCCATCAATCCAGCCTGTCCAGGTTCCTCTGTAGAGCCTTCCTACCCTCCAGCAGATCAACACTCCCACCCAACTTAGTGTCATCTGCAAATTTACTGAGGGTGCACTTGATCCCCTCATCCAGATCATCAGTGAAGATGTTGAACAGGACCGGCCCCAGTACTGAGCCCTGGGGAACACCACTTGTGACCAGCTGCCAAGTGGATTTAACTCCATTCACTGCCTCTCTTTTGGGCCCAGCCATCCAGCCGTTTTTTTACCCAGCGAAGAGTATACTCATCCAAGCCATGAGCAGCCAGTTTCTCCAGGAGAATGCTGTGGGAAACGGTGTTAAAGGCCTTACTAAAGTCCAGGTAGACAACATGCACAGCCTTTCCCTCTTCCACCAAGTGGGTCACCTTGTCATAGAAGGAGACCAAGATAGTCAAGCAGGACCTGCCCTTCATGAACCCATGCTGGCTGGGCCTGATCCCCTGGCTGTCCCATACGTGCCGTGTGATGGCACTCAGGATGATCTGCTCCCTGACCTTCCCTGGCACCGAGGTCAGGCTGACAGGCCTGTAGTTCCCTGGATCCTCCTTCCGACCCTTCTTGTAGACGGGTGTCACATTTGCTAACTTCCAGTCAGCTGGGACCTCCCCAGTTGACCAGGATAGCTGATAAATGATGGAAAGTGGCTTGATGAGCTCCTCTGCCATCTTCCTCAGTATCGTCAGGTGGATCCCATCTGGTCTCATAGACTTGTGGGCATCTAGGTGGAGTAATGGGTCACTAACTGGTACCTCTTGGATTATTGGGGCTTTATTCTGCTTCCCATCTCCATCTCCCAGCTCAGGGGGATTAATACCCTGAGAACAACTGGTCTGACTATTAAAGACTGAGGCAAAGAAGGCATGAAGTACCTCAGCCTTGTCTTCATCCTTTGTGGTGATATTTCCCTCTGCATCCAATAACGGATGGAGATTCTCCTTGGCCCTGCTTTTGTGGGTGATATATTTGTAAAAACATGTTTTTGTTATCTTTAACTGCAGTGGCCAGTTTAAGTTCTAGCTGGGCTTTTGCCTTTCTAATTTTCTCCCTGCATAACGTAACAATATCCTTGTAGTCTTCCTGAATTGCCTGCCCCTTCTTTCAGAAATGGTAAACTCTCTTTTTTTTTCCTGAATCCCAGCCAAATCTCCCTGTTCAGCCAGACTGGTTTTCTTCCCTGCCTGCTCGTCTTTTGGTACATGGGGACAGCCTGCTCCTGTTCCTTTAAGACTTTCTTCTTGAAGAATGTCCAGACTTCCTGGGCTCCTTTGCCCTTCAGGACTGCCTCCCAAGGGACTCTCTCAACCAGACTCCTAAACAGGCCAAAGTCTGACTTTCTAAAGTCCAGGGTAGTGGTTTTGCTGACCCACCTCCTTACTTCTCCAAGAATCAAAAATTCTATCATTTCATGATCACTATGCCCAAGATGGCCTCTGACCACCACATAACCCACCAGGCCTTCTGTGTTCATAAACAGCAGGTCCAGCGGGGCACATCCCCTGGTTGGCTCGCTTACCAACTGCATCAGGAAGTTATCTTCTACACACTCCAGGAACCTCCGAGACTCTTTCTTCTCCATTGTGTTGTATTTCCCGCAGGCATCTGGTAAGTTGAAGTCCCCCACGAGAACAAAGGCTAGTGATCGTTAGACTTCAGCTAGCTGCTTGTAGAATGTTTCATCTGTTTCTTCATCCTGGTTGGGTGGTCTATAACAGCCTCCCACCAGGATATCTGCCTTGTTGGCCTTTCCCCTGATCTTTACCCATAAGTACTCGACTTTATCATTACCATCATTGAGCTCTATACAATCAAAACACTCTCTAACATATAGACCTACCCCACCACCTCTCCTTCCTTGCTTATCCCTTCTGAAGAGCTTGTAGCCATCCATTGTGGCACTCCATAATCTTCAAAATAATAGCCTTCCCTAGGAAAGAAATAATGAAAAACAATATGTTAGTATTTCTTTATCCCATGTGATATAGAGTTAAGGGGGATAGAAAAAGGGGCAGTACAACCTACAAGAATAGTTAGGCCTTGTACTAGCCATATCAAAGTATATCTTCTAAAGTACTATAAAGCTTAGAAGCAATTTTATTAAAAGACCAAGTAGAAATCTACCATCAGACACAAAGGCTTGTTCATGGATGTAGGCACATGCTGACTTTTTGATGTAATTTTTTTCTCCTTGTCTTCAGAATGTTTTTTTTGGCATGTACCTTCATTGCTCTGCACAAGGTCATGTAATTTCTAAGTACTTTCACCTTAAAATAAAAACTTTTTTTATTAATTTATTTAAAATAAAAAACAACACTTCCACAATTTAAAGTAATACACAGGATGTCATGTGAGAGAAAAACACTGCTATTTTCAGTCTGAAGACTGTTTATAGTTCCTTCCATTTGTATTCCTGATACAAAATAAATATTGCTCCAGAAATTTCTCAGAAACAAAAAAAGAAACCTTTACACTGGTAGCTAGAGATATAAAATCTCCACAAAACATTCAGCTTTGTTTTCAAGCATACAAACACTCTTGGTTTTGTATCATGAAACTATCTGACATCTTTATTTTAAATATTATAATCAGAGGGGAAGGAAGCAAAAAATTCAGAAGTGACCACCCATGACATTAGTTAGACTACAAACATGGATGTAGATACAAATATTGCAACATGCTTTCTAAATAAATTACTCCAAAATTCCTAGCAATCACAATCTGAATCATTTTACTCAGTGTGGATTATAATCCAAATGTTATGTCAGTGCAGTGCTATAATATGCTGACCTAACAATTTATAGCCTCTGTTTGCCATTTTTGAGAAATTGAGATGTTTAAAGTTTACATTTGACTTTGCAGAAAATTTGTTTGGTTCATATATATATATATATATGTGTATATATATATAGTATGCCTGATTTCTTTTTTACTTACATACCTGGGGTAGGTCATCCTTCATATCTATCATATATCTATTCTATATCTGATTTCCCGTCTTATTCTGTGAGACTAGGCTGCACAGAATATAAAGCAGAAAAAAAAAAAAAAAAGGAATGACAAATGCAAGTTGCAGAACATTTCATAAACTGATATTTTATTTAAATAATTCAATCAGTATGCATTTTGGTTCCCAGCTAATGATATTGCTCTGAAGATGACCAGGCAGAGGAAAAAAGCACTGACAGAATTCCACAGAAATGATAATTCTCTCACAATCTGATGAATGTTTGTCTTTACTGATAACTAGGTACCACAGATTTGGGAAGTCAGAAACATTTTAATACATGATTTCTTGATTTTTGAGTAATTTAAAGGAAATACTGTAAGTTCAACCCTCTTCTGCTCATCTTTTAATGATATATGTATATATATACAAGTAATATATTGTTTCCTACAGCATCATTTGTTCAAAGATCATCTATTACCTTACAGATATTAACATAGTTTCAAAGTATCCCTTTTTATATACATTTTGTAATAAGAAACAAATATGTTTTCCTTTCATTTTCCCAAGACATCACAAAATAACCTTTAGTATTGTATTCTGAGCAGTTTCCTGACTGAAAAACTTCTTTAAAAGGAGAATTTTCACACTCTGAGTAATCAAAAAGTGAAAAGTTGCAAGTTTGGCAACAAGTTATTTTCATTTGAAGTAAAAGTCAGCCTGCACAAATTCACACCTGTAATACAGATTGCCTGAAAAAATAAAAAATAAATGTACAGTTACTGGATAAAGTGATTTAGCTTTCCATGCTGTATTTTTGAAATATTGTTATTCATCACTGGAAAGCAGATGTCTTTGAATAGAAGACAGTATAATAAATAATAAATAATAATAATAAAGTATAATAATATATAAAATATATATAAAGTATAAATAATAATAATAATAAAGTATAATAGCCCATGTGCATATGTATGTTTATCATATATTTTATTATATGATTTTATTATCACTATTGAAGTTAGATCTACCGATAAGATCAAAGTAGAAAAAAATATTATTAAGAATTTTTTTATTGAAAAAATATTTTGTCTAATTTGTTGAAACAAAAAAATCTTGGTGTCCCTGAGTCTAAAACAGAAATAAAATACTCTTCATTTTGTATGACATTATCAGTACAATATAAAATGGAATGTTGGTAACTTTATGCATTTTTTTAATGTATTGATAAATCTAGAAGCTGAAACATTTCAACCAGGAAAACAAATCAGAAATGAACTCTTTGATATTCTGATGAAATTTAGCACTTTGACAATTTCTTGAAAGTTTGAGTTTTTGATCATTTATATTCCTCCTCAGCAGCAAATGAAATTTCATTGCATAGAGTAATGTCATTCAGTGTTGTGTTCTTGAATCTGTGTACAATCTCAGGGCAATTGTTCTCTGCGAGGCAGCCCTTCACGCTATCCAGAAATTCAGATTACATTTCCCCCAGTACAGCAAAAGGTTGCTGTAAATCACATGCATATTTCACCAGATCCTGAGCCTGGAAGTAAGTTGGAACAAAGAAAAATCTCTTTAATCACATTCCGTATAAATGAGTTCAATCACAGTAATGAGGACCATCTTCCATCTATAGCAGAATGACAACACAACATAAAATGGTGAGAAAGCATATGAAATGGTCTGGAAATGAAAATCAAATAATTTTGAATGTATAAGCAAATTACTATTATAGCTAACATTCACTTTCATATCTACTGGAATATTAACAAAGTTATTGATTGGATACTTAAATTTATTCAGCTGACCTTTCCAGAGCAAATACAATAACTTCAGGATAAGACCATTATTTATATTTTAATGTTTTCTTAAAAATCACCCTGAGGGGTAGAAAGTACTGTAAATTTTTAATTTAGTGAGCCAAAATTAATTCTATTTAAATCCTCTATGAACTATGCAGTTTTGAAATTATTTCTCTTTGGATAAGAAGAAAATTTCTCCATGAAAATCAAATACCATTGCTGCCTCATAGAGATTTCCTATTGAACATCGAGACTGTAAGGACTCTTCCTCAATATCTTTTCTCTGGGCACTTCTATTTTTATTTTTCTGCAGGGCTCATACCAGAGAATGTAAACACATGCTGTAGGAGGTGACCCTGAACTTGCTCACAAAAATGACCCAAAATTCTGCATTTTTCTAAACAGATATTTTCATACTTTTCTTCGTCAGTATGAAACCTAATCTTGTTGCTGCTGGGAATCAAACTTCCCACTTAAAAGAACAGTGGAGAAGCTAGCAAAGGCTGTGGCAAGACTGAACATGAAAGCAGAAGATTTATAGAATTAATCAACAGGGAACTGTGCAATACTCCATCTCTGAAGAAAAGGCAGGATATAATCCTGCTGTCTTTATTATCAATCTCCAAGCATCTCTCTCAGTGGGCTGAAACATTGTTTACTTTTTGATTCAATCTCCTTTTCCACCCACAGTTATCTGCTGGCAGTGAGCATGGAGAGTATTTAAACCCTTCAGATCTCGGTCTACAAGTGAACAGAAGTTTCTTGGATTGAAATAAACACTAATAAACCTTCTTTTGGAATTAAAGACCATCTCAGAGGAAAGTATTGACAAAGGAGCTGGGAATTACTGGCAGGCAATTTTTTCTGCCCAAAATTTTCATGCAGACAGGTGGGCAATTCTAACAGATGTACATTTATACTCATGGGTTTTGCTTCCAGGGTGCCACATGCTCAGGACCATACTAGTGCACAGGCTCAACCACAATTTATTTGTACTTTGAAGGAACTTTTTTTCTGCCAGTAGAACTGACGCATCTCTTGGCGAAGCTCTACTTTCGACAAAGAGGAGGATGTTCAAAACTGAGTCAGAATGAGTGGGCCGCTGTAACATATTCAGCAGGGCCCCTCCTAAACGTATACTCAAAAATAATCATTATTAAAGGATTAGATTCAGGGGGCTAGATATATGAAATTCAAGTTAGCAAAGTTTTTTTGTTTGTTTCTTTGTGTTTTTTTTCAAATAAAGATATTTTTTTTCCCAAAGATTCAAAAGACATAGGTTTTTTTTCCATGTAAAATAGATACTTAGAAAATGCAAGCTATACAGTTGTTCTAGAAACCTTAATGCTGTTGTTACTGTGATATGAATGAAATAATGTTATTTGAAAGAAAAGGTAGAATAAGCATTTCAAGCTGATCGTCTTGAAAAGTGAAGAATAGGAGAAAAGACCGTAATAAGCAACTGCAAATTTGCCATTTCGTAGCCTAGCACATATAGCCTTTCAAAATAACTTTTTTGTATGGTCAACCCACAGCTTGTATTTTTTCTCAATTTGGGAAACACAGTTGTACTGGTACCTGATACAACTTACTGTGCATTAGTAGCAGAGTTCAGCACAGAAGTTTGTAACTGGAGCTACAAGTCTAAATACCTTTGTTAGCCAGCCATAGTAGATGGGGAGGTACATGTATTTTCAGAAAGGAGGTACTGATACACCATGTTTTGCATAGGTAAACTCATGGGTCCCTTCCTCCATGTGGAATATCTAGAGTGTTCTCAAAGTAGAGCACTCGCTACCTTGATTTCAGTAGAATTACTTTGGTTTATGTTTGACAAAAAACCAAAAAACAAAAAACAAAAAACAAAAAAAACAGACAAAGAAAAACCAGAGAACATGGGACTAATTAGGAAGATAATGGCCACTCTCCTACAATCACAATGGAGATTCTTTATCTGGGAAAGGTCTAGACTGTCTTTACGATACAGTCTACTTTGCAGATAATTTCAGACAGAGTATCTGATAAGACAGCACATGGTACCTGCTTCTATTTCTGAACATTGCTTCTATAAACTGATCTTGCATTTAGATACTACTCATATTGTAAGAGAGGAACTCATACAGTTCCTTGTGTAAACTCTACTTCTATCCAGACAACAGATCCGTGTACTGTATGATGCCATACATTCTGAGTTGGAATTTTTATTTAGCTATCATGTGATTTTAGAGTTGCATAGAACAAAGAATAAGGCTGTAAAACTGCCATACCAAACTGTGCTGCATACTGTATAGATGTTAACTTTAATCATACTAAGACCTTCACAAATAGTCTTATTTTTACCACTTTTTAAAGAAATCACACTTTTCAGAGTAAAATAGCATATAAATGGCATATAAATGTTGACTTTTTTTTTACTTCATATCTTAAATTAACTTTTAATTATTCTAATACATTCACTGGTGGAGTTTGCAGTCCTGCGGGACATGGAACAGGTGAAGAGCAAAGCCAGGACCCTGAAATTTAGGAAAGCAAAATTCCAGCTCTTCAAGGAGTTAGTCAACGGGACCCCCTGGGAAACTACCCTCAGGGACAAGGGAGCGGAACAGAACTGGCAGATCTTTAAGGATGCTTCCCATAGAGAGCAAGAATAGAATCCAGCCTGTCCAGGTTCCTCTGTAGAGCCTTCCTACCCTCCAGCAGATCAACACTCCCACCCAACTTAGTGTCATCTGCAAATTTACTGAGGGTGCACTTGATCCCCTCATCCAGATCGTTGATAAAGATATTCAACAGAACTGGCCCCAATACTGAGCCCTGGGGAACACCACTCGTGACCAGCTGCCAAGTGGATTTAACTCCATTCACTGCCTCTCTTTGGGCCCAGCCATCCAGCTGTTTTTTTACCCAGCGAAGAGTATACTCATCCAAGCCATGAGCAGCCAGTTTCTCCAGGAGAATGCTGTGGGAAACGGTGTTAAAGGCCTTACTAAAGTCCAGGTAGACAACATGCACAGCCTTTCCCTCTTCCACCAAGTGGGTCACCTTGTCATAGAAGGAGACCAAGATAGTCAAGCAGGACCTGCCCTTCATGAACCCATGCTGGCTGGGCCTGATCCCCTGGCTGTCCCATACGTGCCGTGTGATGGCACTCAGGATGATCTGCTCCCTGACCTTCCCTGGCACCGAGGTCAGGCTGACAGGCCTGTAGTTCCCTGGATCCTCCTTCTGGCCCTTCTTGTAGACGGGTGTCACATTTGCTAACTTCCAGTCAGCTGGGACCTCCCCAGTTGACCAGGACAGCTGATAGATGATGGAAAGTGGTTTGGTGAGCACCTCCACCAGCTCCCTCAGTATCCTTGGGAGTATTCCATCCGGCCGCATAGACTTGTGCGTGTCTAAGTGGTGTAGCAGGTCACCGCCATTTCCCCTTGGATTATGGGGGCTTCATTCTGCTCCCTGTCCCTGTCTTCCACCTCAGTGGGCTGGGTACCCTGAGAACAACTGGTCTGACTATTAAAGACTGAGGCAAAGAAGGCATGAAGTACCTCAGCCTTGTCTTCATCCTTTGTGGTGATATTTCCCTCTGCATCCAATAAAGGATGGAGATTCTCCTTAGCTCTCCTTTTGTTGCTAATGTATTTGTAGAAACATTTTTTATTTTCTTTTATTGCAGTAGCCAGATTAAGTTCCTGTTGGGCTTTGGCCCTTCTAATCCTCTCCCTGCATAACCTCACGACATCCTTGTAGTCCTCCTAAGTTGCCTGACCCTTCTTCCAACGGTCGTAAACTCTCCTTTTATTCCTGAGTTCCAGTCACAGGTCTCTGTTCAGCCAGGACGGTCTTCCCTGACGGCTTGTCTTTCCACACATGGGGACGGCCTGCTCCTTTGCTTGTAAGATTTCCTTCTTGAAGAATGTCCAGACTTCCTGGACTCCTTTGCCCTTCAGGACTGCATCCCAAGGGATTCTGTCAAACACGTTCCTGAACAGACCAAAGTCTGCCCTCTGGAAGTCCAAGGTAGCAGTTCTGCTGACCCCCTTCTTACTTCTCCAAGAATCAAAAATTCTACCATTAAATGATTGCTGTGCCCAAGACAGCCACCAACCATCACATCACCCCCAAGTCCTTCTCCATTCGGGAACAACAGGTCCAGTGGGGTGCCTTCCCTAGCTGGCTCACTCACCAGCTGTGTCAGGAAGTTCTCTTCCACACACTCCAGGAACTTCCGAGACTGTTTCCTCTCTGCTGTATTGTATTTCCAGCAGGCATCTGGTAAGTTGAAGTCCCCCACACGAACAAGGGCTAGCAATTGTGAGACATATCCCCGCTGCTTACAGAATACTTCATCTGCCTCTTCATCCTGGTTGGGTGGTCTATAACAGACTCCCACCAGGATATCTGCCTTGTTGGCCTTCCCCCTGCTTCTTACCCATAAACAATCGACCCTGTCATCACCATCATTAAGTTCTAGTCAATCAAAACATTCTGTAACGTACAAAGCTACCCCACTGCCTCTCCTTCCTTGCCTATCCCTTCTGAAGAGTTTATAGCCATCCATTGCAGCACTCCAGTTGTGTCACTCATCCCACCATGTTTCTGTGATGGCAACTACGTCATAGCTTTTACTGCTCCTGGGGACCTCTCAATCCCCAGGTGTAAGAAATCAGGAAAGGAAGGCAAGAGACTAGCACGGATGATTTGAGGCCTGGTGGTCAAACTAAAGGGCAAGAAGGACATATACAGGCACTGGAAGCAGGAACAGGTATCCTGGGAAGAGTATAGGGATGCTGCCTGGTTGTGTAAGGATGGGATCAGGAAGGCCAAGGCACGGCTGGAGCTGAACTTGGCAAGGGATGCAAAGAATAGTAAGAAGAGCTTCTATGGGTATGTCAGCCAGAAAAGGAAGGTCAAAGAAAGTGTACCACCCTGCAATGAACATGACCGCAAACTGGTAACAACAGACAAGGAGAAGGCTGAGGTACTCAAAAACTTCTTTGCCTCAGTCTTCACTGGCAATCTCTCTTCCCACACCTCAAGGCAGGGACTTGGATAGACCTCAAGGGAGGGACTGGGGGAGCAAAGTTCCTCCCACTGTAAGAGAAAATCAGGTTCATGACCACCTGAGGAACCTGAACGCATATAAGTCTGACGAGATGCATCCCAGAGTCCTGAGGGAATTGGCAGATGTAGTTGCCAAGCCACTCTCCATGATATTTGAAAAGTCATGGCAGTCAGGTGAAGTCCCTGGTGACTGGAAAGAGGGAAACATTGCACCCATTTTTAAAAAGTGTAGAAAGGAGGACCCTGGGAACTATCGACCTGTGAGCCTCACCTCTGTGCCTGGGAAGATCATGGAACACATCCTCCTAGAAGCTATGCTAAGGCACATGGAGGACACGGAGGTGACTCGAGATGGCCAGCATGGCTTCACCAAGGGCAAGTCTTGCCTGACCAACCTACTGGCCTTCTATGATGGCGTGACTGCATCAGTAGACAAGGGAAGAGCTACGGGTGTCATTTATCTGGACTGCTGTAAGGCCTTTGACACAGTTCCCCACAATATCCTTCTCTCTAAATTGGACAGATATGGCTTTGGTGGATGGACTGTTCAGTGGATGAAGAATTGGTTGGATGGTCAGGTCACATGCAGAGGGTAGTGGTCAATGTCTCAGTGTTTGGATGGAGATGAGTGAGAAGTGGTGTCCCTCAGGGGTCTGTATTGGGACCAGTGCTGTTAAATACCTTCATCAATGACATAGACAGCGGGATCGAGTGCATCCTCAGCAAGTTTGCAGATGACACCAAGCTGAGTGGTGCAGTTGACATGCCTGAGGGATGGGATGCCATCCAGAGGGACCTGGACAAGCTGGAGAAGTGGGCCTGTGTGAAATTCATGAGGTTCAAAAAGGCCAAGTGCAAGGTCCTGCAGTATCCATACAGGCTGGAAGATGAAGGGATTGAGAGCAGCCCCAAGGAGAAGGACTTGGTGGTACTGGTGGATGAAAAGCTGGACATGAGCTGGCAATGTGCTCTCACAGCCCAGAAAGCCAATCGTATTCCGGGCTGCATCAAAAGAAGCATGGCCAGCAGGTCGAGGGAGGTGATTCTGCCCCTCTACTCTGGTCTGGTGAAGCCCCACCTGGAGTACTGCATCCAGCTCTGGAGTCCTCAGTACAGGAAAGACATGGACCTGTTGGAGTGGGTCAAAAGGAGGGCCACAAAAATGATCAGAGGAATGGAATACCTCCCCTATTGAGGACAGGCTGAGAGAGTTGGGGTTGTACAGCCTGGAGAAGACAAGGCTCCAGGAACACCTTATTGCAGCCTTTCAGTACTTGAAGGAGGCTTATAAGAAAGATGGGAACAGACTTTTTAATAGGTCCTGTAGTAATAGGACAAGGGGTAATGGTTTTAAAATAAAAAAAGGTAGATTTAGATGAGATGGAAGGAGTTTTTTATGATGAGGGTGGTGAAACACTGGAATGGGTTGCCCAGAGAGGTGGTAGATGCCCCATCCTTGGAAACATTCAGGGCCAGGCTGGATGGGGCTCTGAGCAACCTGCTCTAGTTTTAGATGTCCCTGCTCATTGCAGGGGAGTTGGACTAGATGACCTATAACGGCCTCTTCCATCCCAAACCATTCTATGATTCTATGATTCCAATTTTTTTCTTCATTTTCTCATATGCTAACAGAAAATGAAATCCGCTTTGCCTATAGAGTCAAGAGTTGTTTAATAAGAGCTCTATACTGACATATTTACTGATTGAAATCTATCTTTTCCTTGACTATTTTGCAATTATTTGAGAAGTTAAAATGAGTAAGAGCAACAAAATATCCTTCAGTGTGAAATTGTTAGGGCACATATTTTATGTTCATATAACGGAATTTGCATTTAAATGCAGGTCTAGAAGTGCATGCTCTGACTAGGCATATACCAGTCTACAAGGGACTAACATATATGGTTTCTATGATGCACGTGTTGCTCTACAAATAATTACTCTATCTAAGGCCATTAAAGAAATCTCAGACTAAGGCTCAGCTAAAACAACTCTGATTTTGCACTCAATATTCTGAAATTTCACACTCTCTGAAGTATTGGAGCAATGTAACAGGATTATTAAGAATTTGTAGAGAAGTGAGGGAGGGAGGGATTGGGTTCATTTTTGAAGCAAATCATTATTTTCTCAGGATAGTTTAACACCAGTTATGATACTTTAAATCATATCTACTTTAAAGAGAAATATATATATAAATGACAAGTGAAAATTGAAAACATATTACATTTGAAAAGAGAACTCCCCATTGCATTTTCCCCACATCTAGCTAAAAAAGACCTATTTGTGGTGCACAAGTACAATAAACAACATAGTTCCACTGAGAAATCTACGCACATCAAAATCCAGTTCTGAACTTCATCAGGTTAAAATATGCAAGATTTGGCCTCCAAGAAGAGAAGTTTTTCATTAATCTTTATGAAGATTGGATTCACCGGTATTTAAAAAAAAGTATCATCTTTTAATTTATCATCTTTGTTTTTGGAAGCTCATGAAGTAAAGAAGAAACTTAATCAAAATCTGAAAAAACATGTTTCTTGTCCTCATAAATAACATGAAACTTCACAAGATAACATATTGCCATCTTAGACCTATTTTATCAACAATTTCTAAGGATCTAGGATCAGATCCAAAGCACATTAATGTTAATTAGAGTCTTTCTGTTGACTTTGGCTAACTTGAATTTGATATATGTCTCATAAGAACTGAAAATAATTTATATTCTAATTCTCCCATGATTTGCTTTTCACATCCTATTTTCCCTCCAGGATTGCCAGTAATTTGTAACTGAGCATAAAGTGTGTTTTCCATGTTTGGGAATTCTTTTGAGCTTCAAATTGTTCGATAAGGGTAAAAAGTCAAAATCTAGACAATCTAGAAAAATTAATACCTCAGATCATTCAAACAACTTTTAGATCTTCCAAACATTTCATTTCAGTATTAATAGTTTTCATTCTACAATAATTAGCTAAAAATTCTCAAGATGCTGTGCTCAGGTAAAATATTTTCTTAGTTTGAAATGTAAAAATATAATGGTTTGATAATTTCTCTAAGACAAAGCAAAACATGAGTTTTGTCAATTGATTTTTCATAAATCAGTTCAGTTTTCATAAATCAATTTTGTCAGAGAAAAACCTCACATAAAAATTCATAACTACTCCTGATTAGAAACTCAGTGGCTGTAACACTGCAAAACTGCATTGAATTCAGTAAAGCAAAACTCTTCACTGAGACTGAGACTTTGAGATGTTATATATCTCCCATTGCTTCCTTTTACAACAGAATTATGGAAAAGTAGTCAGAGTTTGTGTATTATATTGTAAAATGTCATCTTTCCATCTATTTTGAATTATTTAAATTTTCTTTTTTAAGGGAAAGCAATCACATGTTTTCCTTTTCATTTGCTTTTATTCTTAAGAGTTCTGCTGATGTTCTAGCTGCTGCTTTTAATCCTCCCAGAAATAACAACAGATAAATGTCACCCATGAAGTCCAGTAATTTAAAAAAATCCAAATTACTGAAAAAATCTTCAAAGAATAGCTGGAATGATTAAAAAAATCCAGCAGCCCTTCCTTTTTTAAAAAAAAAAAAGGAAAAAAGAAAAAAGACCACTTGTACTTTAAAATGCCTCAGCATTCCCTGAGGCTACAAATCTTCAGTGGTGAAATGTCATCTGGATTTCTGTGGCTAAGTATACATGCAGTCACATATATTACAATAAGCATACTAAATTGTTAAACCCCAGAAGATTTCTTAAACCAGTCTTTCCCCCCCACTCCCTTCTGTCATGTCCAGAGGTGTAACCAGAAGATGAAGGTGACTGGAAACCACATCATACACTTTGCACACGAGAGAGGAGCAAGAAGCAGAGTCACAGATACTAGTCTCCTGCCTGCTCTTTGAGTCACAGGCTTAAATGCCAGCCTGTCCTCCCTCAGAAAGCATCCCAAACATTAACTGGAGGAGGAACTAGAGCTCAGGGCTCTGAGGTGAGCAGTCACTTACTATGCAGTTTAGTCTCTCTGGCTTATTCAGTTAATATTTGGAAAATTTTATATAACAGAAAGACATTTTCAGAAAGGTAAAAGAAATCCATTCCAGAATTGTTAATACACTTTGTTTAAGGCATGCTATCTGAAGATGGAAACTCAGGGTTCAAATCTGTCAGATTATGTGATAAACAGCTCACCTGCATACCCACAGGGGAGCACAGGGAGGCAACAGCAGCGGGTGGAGCCCAAATAACACCCTGTCTTGGTTAGTCCCAGGCCCATCCCAGGAGCCAGCAGCCCATCAAAGGCCCTCCTCCACAAGACCAGAGGAATACAGAGGCACAAATGCAGGCAGGAACCCAAACTAGGAACTCAGTGTAAGGGACACTATTTCCAGGCCTTTCCCAGGGCAGTTACAGGAGAGTCTCAGTCCTGGTATATGGAAACTCATCACCAGAAGTCAATCATGGAGCATACTGCCAATGGAGGGGGGTTGCTTCCTAGGGGTGCAGGACACATTATGGGATGCAGGGGAAGAGCATTTGGGGATTACACAATGTTTATAGGATGTCTACAGGAGGAGCCAAAGGTGGGGAAAAGGAGGGATCAAAGTGATTTGGGGATGAACAAGTATGGGAAAATAGAGGGATGAAAGGGGCCAGTCACATGTAAACAACTGGCAGGTCAGTAAAGTTGACTGGCCATGCCCTGCACCTGCTCAATGCAGTCTGTCCTACCCTCTTATAAAACTGCTCTTCTAACTGTTTTCCTGGGCAAGGGACTCTCTATCTGCGGGGGTGGGGTGGGGGGTGGGGGTGGGATGCCACTGGTGAACATTAAGTTTGTCATGTGCCAGCAATCTGCCCTTGCAGCAAAGAAGGCAAATGGCATCCTGGCCTGCGTTAGGCAAAGTATCACCAGCAGGTCGAAAGAGGTGATCCTTCCCCTCTACTCAACACTGGTGAGGCCACACCTGTAGTACTGTGTCCAGTCTAGGGCTCCCTGGTACAAGAGAGACATGGACATACTGGAGAGAGTCCAGTGAAGAGCCACAAAGATGATGAAGGGACTGAAGCATCTCTCCTATGAGGGAAGGCTGAGAAAGCTGGGAACGCTCAGCCTGGAGAAGGCTCATGGGAAACTTATCAATGTATATAAATACCTGAAGGGAGGGTGCAAAGAGGATGGAGCCAGGCTCTTTTCAGTGGTGCCCAGTAACAGGACCAGAGGCAATAGGCACAAACTGAAACACAGCAGTTGCCATCTGAACATCAGGAAACACTTTTTCACTGTGTGGGTGACTAAGCACTGGCACAGGTTGCCCAGAGAGGCTCATCCTTGGAGATATTCAAAAGTCATCTGGACATGGTTCTGGGCAAACAGCTCTAGATGGCCCTGCTTGAGCAGGAGAGTTGGACCAGGTGCCCTCCAGAGGTCCCTTCCAACCTGAACCATTCTATGATTCTGAGACTCTGTATGGGGGTCAAGTGTGTCCCTAAGGGCAAGAGCACAGGAGGAGCTGGATACTGGGGGACTTGAGGAGTCCCACCCACCCGTTCCTTTCTGGAGAGACCATGGGGTCTAGGGATCTCTAGATGTGAGACCTCTGTGGGTGTGTACATATGTGTGCGCCTCTCTCTCCCTCTCTCTCTAGGGTTGAGGCAACTGATCCAGGACCAGCTACTGGGGAAATCTTGTGTGTGTGTCTGTGTGTGCCTGTGAGTGCCTGTGAGCAGGACTGTGGCCCCAGAGGCTCGTATATCTAGGTACCAGCAACTGGGGAGATTTGGATCCAGGGGTAGCTCATGGGAAGGCTGAGTGTTTAAGTCCATCTGCTGGAGAGATCCACACTTCATATGTATATAGGCTTATATGGGCTACTGATTGATCAGCATACAGGGAGCTGTTGCAGCCTCACCTGGAATGGGCTACTGGATTCGGCACCCCCTAACAAAATCAACAGAGGAGAAATTTTCTTTTCGGTTACCAGTAGAGTACTGAAGCCATTGCAGCATCTAATAACTAAGACCCACTCACTAGTGAAAATATCTCATCCATACTAGGGAATATAATGAAGATTTTTATATTTTGAAGCTATACCATTCTACCAGATTATCAAGAAAAAATTTCACAGCTTATTTTATTTTTTTATGAACTGTATAGGTTTTCAGAAATGTTTCAGAAAAAGAAACTTTGTGCATTCTTTACCTTGCCCCAGCTTGTCCTTTCATTCGAAAAGAACATATTATTTCAATAGAATTTGAACAAAATGTTGTCACTCAGAAGAGTTAGAGAGCTGGTAGTTAACATCATTTATGGGAAACATGCATAAATTTAGTTTGCTGTACTTTCTCTCTTATGGCTATACATATTCAACAATGGAAAAATCAAAACAAAAGTTGTACATCAGCATAGCTGAACTGGCCATTTCACTTCATTATCAACAACAAAAACGGTCGGGCTATTAGGGCTTTTGTGCCATTATATTTATTTGTTTTTAAAATAAATGTAGGCTTATAAAGAAATTAGATTTCAAAGTTTTGGTGCTTTTTTTCCCAATCTGAACTTGAGTACTTTTTCCCACCAGGTCCAGAGTTCACTAGTTTCTTAATTAAATTAGAAATTCCTGGTGTTAATTCATTTCACAGCAGTCGTTGGCACTAGCTTTGACAGTGAATGCAGGGAGTAGTATTTAAAGACACATTTAGCCACAAACAGATTAATGCAGGCAGGTGCAAGCTTAGTCTCCCCATTACAATGCTGAAACCAAGAGGAAAGGGAAGATGATACTAAGACATATAAAACAGGTAAATCTGAGCCAGCTTGAGTCCAGGTGCAGTACAGTAGGTAAGCATGTGCTGCAATCAAACTAATAAGCCTCTCCCAGGCTCAGTGCTTATTAACTTGTTCACAGCATTGATTCAGCATGATTATGTTTCTTCCAGATCCAAATTAGCAAGTTTGCATTGTATTCTATGGGAATTTAGCAATTTTGATCTTTACTTGGATTAAGCATCTTTGCATTGTGCTCCACTACTTGAGGTAGACATACAATAACCTTGCAGTCTGGAAAGGACTCTTTTTTTTTGTTGTTGTTGTTGTCATTAGCAAATGAGAACTGAGAGTAGGAAATGGCAGTGGGCAGAAGAGGAGGCCTTGTCTGCTCTTGATGGACATAGTTGCCTGATTATTTTCTCTCACCACTATCATTATTCCATTGAATTTCTGATAGTTACTCCCAATTTACCCTACTTTGAGAGTGGCTTGGCTCCTAAAGATGCCATTGCACTTTCCTCAGCAGCAGGGGCTTTCCATGATGTACTAAAACTACATTTTCTCTCCTCTTTCTTTCTGGCAGCGTGCTGTGCCCATCAGCTAACTAAGAGCTTCTATCCCAGAGGAGGCTGCATTTCATTAGTGATGTACTGTGCAGATATATAGTTCAAATCTGGTCTGAAGACAAAAATATTAATAATTGGATCAGTAGTGCTTTGAATTCTTTATGGCCTCTATTTCTATGCTGTCGCCATCTCTCTGTGCAGTATGAGAATGTGCACGGAACTCTGGCATAATAATCTTTCTGTCCTTAGCAAGCAACAAAACCCTACAGGGTTTCAAGAGACCATTTAATTTTTTAAAACAAGTTTTTAGCTTACTTCATTGCCACACTCTCAGGGAGTTTCATAGCCATAGAAGCTGCCAGCATCTCTTCAGGACTTAATAGGAAGTCTTTGCCAGCACACAGATCAATGTGGACGAGATAATGATTACTGCTGTCACACTACTCATTTTAAAATGTGAAATCTGGACTGCCTTTTGTTTGGTGCACTGTATGCAAGAAACCCAATTTTTCATGTGATCAAGGACACCTTGATGGATAGTGCTTGATATGACATTAAATTAAGTGCTTCTTAAAGGCACCTTTAAAGGAAACTATTACTGAACTAATGATGTGCAAGTGATTGAACTTGTTCACTTCCCATCTCTGTGATGTCATTCTGATGAACAAGGAGACACTGGCATGTGGCTGGTAGTTAATGGAAGCGGATTTTGGCCTGGCATGCATCTGTCCTTCTACATTTAGCAAAGTTCCCTGTATTCAATTTTTTAATAATAGCTAAGGTTTAAAAATAAAGACTTAATAGTATAAGATATTTCTATAATAACAAGCATTCTGACACTCTTGGCACCTCAGTTCTTCAGCAAAGCCATTAATATTAATCTACCTAGGTCACCTCCCAAACCTTTCTTTATATTACACCTTTGTAGTGATAGTTATCTTTTAATACAGCTTTAAATAAAATAAATAAATAAATACTCTTCTTAAGAGGGAACTAGAACCTGAAAGGAGAGTTAATTTCCTTTCTAAGCCCTGCCGCTGACTTTTTGAGTGACCATGAGCAAATTAATTAATTCACCATATCTCAAGCGCTGCCTTTAAAATAGAAATTGCATTTCCTTTGTACATCCTCTCTATTTAAATTCATAGCTCTGTGAAGAAAGCACTATCTCTTGCTGTATGTTTTTAGAGTATTCAAAACAATAAGATGCTTATCTCTCACATTTCAGCTAAATCCTAAAGATGTTATTATAATGCAAAAATTCAATAAAATATACATAGTCAACAGGTACACCAATAAATTCTTCTGCTTCTTTTTTTGCCTGCTGTCTTTTAGAAAAAACTGTAAGCTGTAATTCACATTCACCTCCTCCCAGCACCAGAGAGAGCTTTGTGGAGCTTGGGATGAACATATCTGGGTACAACCACACCCCCACCTTCATCTCGCACCAGTCTCTGTTCCTTTCTCTCATTCTTTCTCTTATTGAAACATGATAACACATTGTCAACTGCAAAGTGCTGTAGCAGCCTTGGAAAAGCAGGAAAATGTTCTCCTGAGATAGTAAGGGAATGATTCTTTAGACTAGGATGGAAAAAAAGGTTTTCTTCACCCATTATTATCCCTAGATCTGAGGGAAATGCTCACCTTTTCCACTCACAGCAGCCTTGCTTCCCCCCTGCTAGACAGCAGCACAACTGCTCAACTGAAAGGCAAATTCTATTTTGGGACAGCTGGCCCTTTGCTCTTGTCTTATTGCTCTCTTCCCACCCCAAGAATGATGACCTGGGTAGGTCCTACTAATAACTCAGAGGACAACAGTAGCGTGGGATATTTTTTTTCCCGGAGGGCTGACATAAGAGACCACTAACTATAACCTTGTGTTCTCGGTTTGGTCTGGATTCCTGCCCAAAGATATGGAAAGACGTCACAATTCCTAGGATTTTGCAGAGTTATGCAACAAATTTATCTTGTTCAAACTATTTTCTGATGAGAGTTCTAGTATGGGAGGAAAACAAAGCAGGAATTTTGGAATTACATAGTGCAGTTTGTAAAACTGGATATGATGGATTAAATAAAACATTTTATTTAATCTACCTTCTTCAATGAGGTAAATCTGCAAATCCCAACCTGTAGTTTTATCTCTCCTAATGATATCAAGCCAATGCTTGGCAGTTAATCTCCCACATTATTTTGTATATTTTACACCTCAGCAGTTTCCCTTCTCTCTCCTAGAAGTTTGACAATGTTGTGGCTGCAAATATATTTTAAAATAAAATTAATAGCCCACTTACACTTTCTCATTGATCCAACATGTTGCTCTGACATTGAAGCTTGTGCACTGCTTACTATTTAATTCTACTGATTTTAAGTTTGCCCTCATGGAAGTTGAATACCCACTGTGGGAAAAGTGCTGCTTATGTGACAAATCTTCAGACTTTTTTCCTTGTTCCTTCTGACTCTTAGAAGTTGCTAGTGGTTCTGTGTTTCACATGAAGTTTTTTGGGAGTTAGATAATTTTGTGCTATTCACACTTTAAGAAGAGTTAGCATTTATTGTCATGAATGACAAAACCACTCATGATTTGTAGGAATAAAATCCTTGAATGCATGCCTATCCTTTGATTGGTGCTGGTCCAAAATGTCCCTTACTGTTTTATAGGACACACACTGTTGTTAGGACTAGCCCTTTGTGTGATGTGATGCAATGTGTCCATACTTAGAAAGGTGGGGGAGGTTTGTTTCCCTGTTTGTGGCTGTCATTTAATGAGAAAAGTTGAGCCAATATAACTGCTTCTGAGTAGGGCTCTCCTGATTCCTTATCTCACCTTTCTTCCAAGAACATACTCCTCATCATTTGCACCTTGCACCAGTTCTGGTAATAAACTCAGGAGGAAAAGAAAAGATCATGTTTGTGGGCTTACTGAACTGAATTGATCCCGAAGGGTCTAATGAGCACCAGAGCAGGAGTGAGGGAAGATGCAGGACTTAGCTCACAGGACAGGGGAAAAAAGGACCCTCTCCTGTTGGCAATAGGAAGCAATGGATTGTGCGTGACAAGGTACCTCCATCTGGAAACCTCATTAAAAAAAGGACGTGGGGTGGCAGAGAGTAGAAAGCTAACCAATTAACCTAGTATAAGGAGGCCATTATCTAACACGGATTGATTAAAAACAAAACAAAACAAAACAAAACAAAACAAAACAAAACAAACCTCTGGAATTTAACATTACTAACTTGTAGTTAGCTGATTTCAATCAAGATGATAACTCCTTTTTGTAAAAACGTTGGTGAATTTTCTCCTACTTATTTCAAAATGGTAAAAGGTAGGTTTATAGTCACCTTTTCTATCTGACATATGCCAGCATGACTGTAGACTAATAGTGGCTAGATAAGGTTCTTCCCCTCTCCTCCATAACATCTTTTTTTTTTCTCCTTTAGTTTTGTTGCACTGATAAAAATCTCCTGTGGTGAAATTCAGCCTAATACAAAACATCAGAACAAGCCCTGTGCATCTGCTGCTTATGCTCTCTTCTGAAGAACAGATTTAAAGAACCAGCAAGGGAGGAAGAAACAGACGTGTCCATTGTTCCAAAGCCTTGGCTTTCAAATTTTAAAATGAATGATAAATCTCTGTTACACCCATTAGTAAAAAAAAAAAAAAAAAAAAAAGATTATATCAATGTATGAAAAGAAAAAAAATCCAGTAATTTCTGGAATGTGAATTTTCCCGCTTCATTTCATTTATTTCCTCATTTTCTCACACACATACATGTATTTATGTGTGTGTAAGGAGGACAGAGAAGAGGTCAGAAATCAGCTAGGTAGGCCACAGAAAGCATCCATACTATGTAGGACTTTAAGCAAAACAATGACAGTGCTGTAAAGGACTTTTATTTTCCTAACAAGGGAGGAAACTTTCAGCAGCTTTGGTTTATATATTATTTATTCTGTGGTCTGACATATTGTCCTTGCTGTAATTAAGCCAAATGACAAAGAGTACTGTCACAAGGTTCTCATCACAGTCCATCCCTCAGTATAAGCTCAATAGCACAATAGGTGGTCCTGTCACCTCAGACCTGCCAGATTAACTGTGCGCTTGGTCATTCTTACGCTGGTTCAACCAAAACAGTCAAGGCTAGAAAAACTTACTGTTCTACCATCAGACCAGGATGGGTCAGCCTTACCTAAGCTGCACCTCTCCCCAGCAGAAGAACTATTTTCACCCAAAATAATAATAAACCAAATAATAATAATAATAATAATAATAAACCAAAAAGTAACCCCAAACCAGCATTCTTCTGTGGCTGGCCAAATTTGTAATGTGTTTTTCAGAATTCTAGCTAATGCATGTTCCATAATAATCAGATCCTTCTGCTTTTGGACACTACCAGTAAAAAGGAATTTTAATTCCAGCTATGTAGAAAGATTTTTTTTCCCTAATTAAGTTTCCCAATATGCACTCATCCTAACTATACAGCTGGGGGAAAAAAAAAATCTTAAAATACATGTGTGTGTGTCCCCTCTTTTTCTTTAGAGAGGTGTGGGGAATGTACCAAAACTGTTTCTTGTCACATTACTGAGAAAGATTAAAACTGGAACCAGAGTACTTTGAAAGCTGTATTTATGTCAAACCTCCCAGCTTGTTCTTCCCCTTAGATACAGTTTTGGAACATATGCTTAGAATAAATCTATTTGTCTCTTTTACATTCAATAACTGTTTGTGAAGAGCTTTGACATGTCAAAGAAGGCAATGAATAGAGAAATATTAAGATACATGTCTCATTGGTATGGGTCCAAAGCTCACATTAAATCAAAGGCTGAAATAAAACTTCACATACTATTTTCCCCACTGGTGCATATACTGATTTCTCAGAGTGTTGCCTGTGTGTAATGTTTTAAAAGGTAACTGGGTTTTTGCTGCAATTCCAGGGAATTGATGGGTACTTGCCATTCAGGTACTCTTTGTGAAATATGCAGCAATCTGCCATAGATTGTAAATGGGGTCCTTGCCTTTTTCTTGGCCTGTTGAACTCTCTTCATGATATGGATACCTTTCACTTTATTGCAAAAACATCGTAAGACAGAGGAAAGTTTTAGGTAAAAGTAGAAAGTATAGATGAAATTGAATCACTTTCAAAGAAAAAAAAAGGAGCCTGACAGGACCACCTAGAGCTGATATTTGTACTGCCTAATGTTGCAACTGTACAACATGATTTAGTGTCCTGCATGCTTGAGACTATTAGTCAGTGCTTTGGTTCCTGAAGGATCACTATAGTAATTCTGAAGTCAAGTACTATTTGATGTAAAAGGAGCATCTGTATGACAAGAAAAACCCTAGATCTTTAACATCTATGCCTTTATGCTTAGCTAAAAAAAAAAATCTTGAATTTTCTAATGTCATGATCAAAAGCTTGTTGCAAGTTAAGCAAATTGGCCAAGGGAAGCTGTGATCACAAAATGCAGCTATCTGCAGCGGCTGTGGCAAAGAAGCAGTCTGATAAAATATACTTTCATTCTTCATAGTTGAGAGTGACACAGAGTAGTCCAGTTTGCAAAAAACTTTCTCTACAGGCTATCTGCATTGAGACCCACAGTTCTATCCAGTGATGCCTGAACTAACTCTTTGCCAGAAAAGGTATGTCAGAATAGCTTTTTACATGCATTGATCAGCTGTTCTGAGAAAAAAGGCTATATTACAACTGCTTCTTGGGTCTCAAACTATCATCTTTAGAGCTGTGCTTATAAACATATTAGATTGGTAAGTGGATATTCTTGGTTATTGCTGTCAAAGCTGACATCCCAGTGATCAGAAATGGTTGTTCCATAATCAGCCACAGCTGGAGGGAAAGAAAAAGATAGAGAAAAAGAAAAAAGAAAAAGAAAAAGATAGAGAAAAAGAAAAAAGAAAAAGAAAAAGAAAAAGATAGAGAAAAAGAAAAAGAAAAAGATGTATTGTTGATACATGCCTTGGATATTAGCAATTGCCTTTTAGGTATTGAAATATATATATATATTCTTCAAAAGTTGAGTCAGAAAGACAAAATACAATGATGGAAACTATTAGCATGTTGACAGTACTACAAAATATACTAATCTACCTCATAAAAAGTTGTACAAAAGTAATAGGAGAATATAGTGATGAAAGTATAGGAATATCCTAGGATGCTCAGCTGTGTTTCCCAAACAGTAATATAATCCTCAGTCAGGCACTTTTCTGTCCATGGAGTATTCACCAGGTATGCCACTGGTTTACCATGAGCTCCATATAAACTGTGTTAGCAGTTAAATTAAGGATTATTCACTCTAAGGCTGTCATGGAGATGCCATGATGGAGATGCCATGTTGATATTTTTCTTAATGTTATGAGGTTTTGTGACAGTTCCTGAAATCATTTAAAGATAGACGTTATATGGAAATAAACATATGATCCTGGCATATAAAAATAACTGATTATTCTTGAAGGCATTAGCTTAACCGAAATACTTGCTACTGTCATTCATGAATTTGGCCTAAAAGTAGTATTTAGGCTAGATGCAGTAGAACGTATCTTGTTTCGCTTTAACACACTTACAAATCTTTTTTATATATCCTCCTTGCACCTCAGATACCAAATGTTAAAATATAAAATTAAGACTACTTACAACAGACAATAACCACTGTTATGTTTACTCAGGTTTTGATTAAAAACAAAAACAAAACAAAACAAAAAACCCAGCCACTGTAGTTCTTTCTATAGTACTGTATTCCATGTGATTTCAAGGTAGAGAAGATTGATCTTGCTCTAATACAAATCATGTTTGCCTTATGAGCTGAAACCTTCTGGTACAAAATCTCTGATGAGAAATAAATAATGTGGAACATGTAGGTGACATTATACAAGGTCACTTTTCCAGCCCGTTACTATAATTTAAAAGGTAATTCCTTCACTGTTGCCTATTCATTGCTGTTTGGCTATTTCAAATGTTCTCACACGTGAAATTAAATCTCACTTACTCTTTATTTGGAAAGAAAAATTGAAGGAAAAAGTATACCTGTATACTAGAATTGTTGGAGCTGATTCTCATATTATACACATTCAGATAAGGCAGGAGTAAATCTGCAGTAGTCTATACAGTGATATTTGTATGAGCAATGTGTTGTCAATGAAACAAAAACTGGAAATGTATTTTCCACCAGTGTATGATAGATATTTATCAAAATTTATTCAAAAAATTAAAAATAAAGTGCTATTGAGTCTATTGTAAAGTTTCTCTTTTAGGCAAGAGCTACTTCTTGACAAGAAAATATGCATCTTAGCATTTAACAATGCTTCCAATGAACCGGACATTGAAGAACACATCCTAACTGAAAAAGGAACATAGCTTTCTCTTCAAAATTAATGACTATCAACCATTACATTTCAGAAATTAGAAGTTAGTTAAACAAAAGCATCATATAAAATAGGCATTTTTTGGACATCTCATCTACCCAATATTCATTCTTATGTGGTACATAAGTAACCGAAGCTAAAGAAAGGGAAGAAAGCAGTGTATACAACATATGGCCTTGCTGAAGATATACCATCCCACAACAGCCTCACTATTTTATTTCCTGTGGAATACACTCCTTGAATAAGCAGGACAGCGGTCACTAGTTAGTTCTCCTTAGTTTCATTCTGAAGACCTAGTTGTACCTTGACAACTGCAAATAGCTGGTTTGCTGATAATAAATGCACAGAAGCAGCACTAAACATAGTTGATTTGTGTGCATTTACAAACAGAAGAACAATATGGCCTTATTTCTAGCACCATCAATTAGAAATTACACTTGGGAGTGAATGGTCACTAATGCAGTAAGCATATTGTATATACTTGTATCTTACGGATTTTGCTTTGGCCTCTATTCCCCATCTTTCACCTGCTGAGAAAGAGATAAGTCTTCTGTTGAATTTGAATGGCCGTGGCTTGATCTGCCATCTACTTGAATGCCATTGCTAATAAATGTTTTCAGTTGTATTGGCAGAAACAGCCCCCAAATAATAGCAACATGCATGGATCAGTTTCAGTGAAGCCTGCCTGCCTGCCTGCTGATGGCAAGCAGTGAATGAATTCCTTGCTTTGCTTTGCTTGTGTGCACAGCTTTTCATAGAATCATAGAATCGTCGAGGTTGAAAAAGACCCTTAAGATCATCGAGTCCAACCGTTAACCTATCACTGCCAAGTCCATCTATACCATGTCCTCAAGCACCACACCTATCCGTTCTTTAAATACCTCCAGGGATGGAGACTCTACCACTTCCCTGGGCAGCCTGTTCCAATGCCTGACTACCCTTTCGGTGAAGAAGTTTTTCCCAATATCCAAGCTAAACTTCCCCTGGCACAGCTTGAGGCCGTTTTCTCTTGTCCTATCGCTTGTTACTTGGGAGAAGAGACCGACCTCCACCTCGCTACAACCTCCTTTCAGGTAGTTGTAGAGAGCAGTAAGGTCTCCCCTCAGCCTCCTCTTCTCCAGGCTAAACAACCCCAGTTCCCTCAGCCGCTCCTCATAACACTTGTGCTCTAGACCCTTCACCAGCTTCATTGCCCTTCTCTGGACCACGCTCCAGCACCTCAATGTCCTTCTTGTAGTGAGGGGCCCAAAACCGAACACAGTACTCGAAGTGCGGCCTCACCAGTGCCGAGTACAGGGGCACTATCACTTCCCTGGTCCTGCTGGCCACACTATTCTTGATACAGGCCAGGATGCCATTGGCCCTCTTGGCCACCTGAGCACACTGCTGGCTCACATTTAGCCAGCTGTCAACCAACACCCCCAGGTCCTTTTTTGCCAGACAGCTCTCCAGCCACTCCTCCCCTAGCCTGTAGCATTGCATGGGGTTGTTGTGACACAAGTGCAGAACCCAGCACTTAGCCTTGTTGAATCTCATGCAGTTGGCCCCGGCCCATCGATCCAGCCTGTCCAGGTGCCTCTGCAGGGCCTTCCTACCCTCCAGCAGATCGACACTTCCACCCAACTTGGTGTCGTCTCCAAACTTACTGAGGGTGCACTCGATCCCCTCATCCAGATCATCAATGAAGATATTGAAGAGATACTCTTACTTATTAAACTGCCTTTATCTCAACCCACGAGTTTTCTCATGTTTACTCTTCTGATTCTCTCCCCCATCCCCCTGCAGGGGGAGTGAGTGAGTGGCTGTGTGAGGCTTAGTTGCTGGCTGGGGTTAAACCACAATAGTCCTTTTTTGCGCCCAACGTGGTGCTCAAAGGGTTCGAGATAATGCCAGGTTATCTGGGAACATTTGATAACAGCAATGGTCATGCGCCTGGGCTGGCAGATGGCCAGGGCATTGCTGCTGCTTCTGTGTTGCTGCACTGGACAGGCTGAAACTCCAGTATGAACTCAAGTTGAAGGGACTGTGACCTGTGGAGATGTCCATGCTGGAGCAGGACACCCTGAAGCGTCTGTGGCAGTGGATAAGCCCATGCCAGAGCAGGTACATCTTGAAGCATCTGTGGCTGTGGTTGTGGCTGTGGCCATGGTTGTGTCTGTACCGCAGCAGATATACCTCTTGAAGGGATTGTGGCCCAAGGATAAGTCCACGCTGGAGAAGGTACACCTCGAAGCATCTGTGGCTGTGGATAAGTCCATGCTGCAGCAGGTACACCTTGAGGCATCAGTGGCTGTGCATGAGGTCATGCTGGAGCACCTCAAAGTGTAGTGGCCATGGGTAAGGCCATGGTGGAACAAGCTTACTTCTGAAGAGACTGTGGCTGCGGGCAAGGCCACGCTGGAGCAGGTATATCTCTGAAAGCATTGTGGCCCATGGAGAAGGTCGTGCTGGAACAGGTGCAACTCAAAGCAACTGTGGCTGTGGATAAATCTATGCCACAGCAGGTATACCCCTGGAGAGACTGTGGCTCATAGGCAAGGCTCCACTTGGAGCAGGTAAACCCCTAAGGGACTGCAGTCTGTGGATAAGTCCAAGCTGGAGCAGGGGCAAGGGGAAGAGTTCATTGCAATGTTAAACCCTATGGCCTGGTCCAAAGGGAACAGGGGTGGAGATTGCAATGGAAATACTTTTAAATCATTGTAACCCATGATTTGAGTTACATGTTATGGGAATTACTAGAGCAGGAACCACCTGAACCAATGGAGGACAAGCCTTACAAGAAGCAGTGGAAGTGCAGCAGTGACCCAACCTGAGCTGGCTTTGGTACCCAATAAATCCATGCAACACACCATCTGTCCTCTCCTGAGTGACCACATAACAGATGGAGCCCAAAATCATGGACTAAATGAAATCAGTGGACATTTTGTGGACATTTGTGGACATTTTACAGACATTTTACAAGGGTGGTCCATAGACTAAGGGAACGATATCTGTGTATTATATCAAAGGATGGGAAGGCGGGTGGTGGTTAATGAGAATATATTGGATAGTGTGAGACCTGAGCATGATGTAAATGATATGGAATGAAGGGTGGACAATGTGCTGGTTTTGGCTGGGATAGAGTTAATTTTCTTCAGAGTAGCTAGTATGGGGCTCTGTTTTGGGTTTGTGCTGGAAACAGTGTTGATAATACAGGGATGTTTTAGTTAGTTACTCCTGAGCAGTGCTTACACACAACCAAGGCCTTTTCTGCTTCTCACACCACCCCACCAGCGAGTAGGCTGGGTGTGCACAATAAGTGGGGAGGGGACACAGCTGGGACAGCTGACCCCAACTGACCAAAGGGCTATTCCGTACCATATGATGTCATGCTCAGCATATAAAGCTGGGGGAAGAAGAACGAATGGGGGGGACGTTTGGAGTGATGGCATTTATCTTCCCAAGTAACTGTTATGTGTGACGGAGCCCTACTTTCCTGGAGATGGGCAAACACCTGCCTGCCAATCGGAAGCAGTGAATGAATTCCTTGTTTTGCTTTGCTTGCATGCACGGTTTTGCTTTACTTATTAAAATGAAGGACATCGATGTGCTGGAGCGTGTCCAAAAAAGGGCAACTAAGTTGGTGAAGGGTCTAGAGAACAAGTCTTACGAGGAATAGCTGAGGGAGCTGGCGTTATTTAGTTTGGAGAAGAGGAGGTTGAGGGGAGACCTTATTGCTCTCTACAACTACCTGAAAGGAGGTTGTAGCGAGGTGGGGGTCGGTCTCTTCTCCCTAGTAGCAAGCAATAGGACGAGAGGAAACGGCCTCAAGCTGCGCCAGGGGAGGTTTAGGTTGGACACTAGGAAAAACTTTTTCACCGAAAGGGTAGTCAGGCATTGGAACAGGCTGCCCAGGGAAGTGGTAGAGTCTCCATCCCTGGAGGTATTTAAAAGACGGGTAGATGTGGTGCTTGAGGACATGGTTTAGGGGTGGACTTGGCAGTGATAGGTTAACAGTTGGACTCGATCTTAAGGGTCTTTTCCAACCTCAATGATTCTATGATTCTATGTCTGAAATCACTAGAGTTTCTCATTTTTACTCTTCTGATTCTCTCCCCCATGCCAAGTGAGGGGAGTGAGCGAGTGGCTGTGTAGTGCTTAGTCGCTGGCTGGGGTTAAACCATGACACATACTTATTCAAATCTTAGTTTGTAGGCACTGTTTTGAAAAATTTCAAAGAAAACCCATTTTCTCCCACTGCTTTTCTGTGATCTCTCTCTACTCTCCATTTTCTTGCATCCTTTGGATAACAGGCTCATTGTATTTGCTTTTCTGACTTTCCTCTTCATTATTATTATCTTTTAAATAAACCTATTAAATGAAGCTAGCCCTTGCAAAAAGTATTACACAATTATATTTAACCATACAGTCTTAATAACACATACATGAAGAATATAAGCAGAAGAGTGCTTATATCTCAGCTGCAGGAACAAGGTCCTGAAAATATATCCCCAAACATGGTAAAAAGAGTTTGAGGAAAGCATAGAAAATGCTAGTCATGATTTCCCAAACTCTACCAACATAAATCAAGTCTTTCTGGAGGTTTCCCAAGAAACACAAAAGTTTTAGATTTCTGCTGTTATAGGTAATACCTCTATTTTTTATCTCATACATTTAATGCTTAAGAGAACATAATAGGGAACCAGCAAATCTATTTTGCTTGTCCAGTTGATAAGCTTAATCATATGGTCATGCCTATGTATCAGCCTCATTAATATAGATCTGCAATTTACTAGAAAAGGGGAAGAGAAAGAGGAAGAAATTTCTTAGTCCAGAGATATTTCAGTGTCATGAAACATCCAGAAGACTAATGATTACATTTTGGCCCTAATGAGATCAATGATAAAAATCCTAGTCTTTTTCCCGACACTCTAAAAAATATGGGAAAGCTGGCATGAAGATGAAGCTCTGGGATGACAACAGGTGAGTATCACACTTGCCTAATTCAGCAAGATCAGGAACAAACTTGCAAATACCCATTTCAATCAAGAATAAAAGCAAGCCATTTTTGACTGCTTTTGAAAATTCTAGATCATGGCATGGGAAAGTCAGGGAATGTATTAATAAGGATGTTCATTTCTCACTACCAAATTTCCTTGGAAAAACTAGCAAATACCTAACATTGGTTCAAAATACAAATTATTTGACCCCAAAGATCTTAACAAGGCAATCTCTGTATCTTTATTCAAATTCACAGGTTTGATTTTTAAACTCCTCAAACATATCCAGTTCAATGGAATCAGTCTTTATATTCAGACAGGAAAAATCTATCCACTTCAGAATTTTACACAGCAAGTATAGAGATTTTCTGATGTGAGCTTAAACTGTAAAAAAATAGCTTTAAAACAATGGCATATTGGAGTTCAATGATTCTTGGCTTAGCATATTCACTTCTAAGCAGAAACAACATAAAAAATAAGAAAAAAATCCAAAAGGAACATAGGACAAGAGGGGAATAAAAAAACAAACAAAAAAAACAAACAGAAGAAAGAAACTGAAACCAGAAATGTGCTATATGCTGCTGCACTGGATCTGTGAGATTCCATCAGTGCTAAAGGAGAACAGAATTTGCATTTGCCATTGAAATACCAATAATCCTGAAGGTAACTGTCTTCCATTTTTCTGTTCCAGCATTCTCACTGGTTTGTCTCTTTTGTGCTAACAAGAAAAATGTAAAGCAAAATGCAAACAGATAAGACTCTGATTATGCATGGGAAACAAATCAGGTACAAAAATGACAGCACCATTTTTTACCAGTAACTAACGAGGGAAGAGCCTTCCACAGCAAAAAAAATAAAGGGTAAAAAAAGAAATAGAGATATCTCATGTAATCTTTGGGGCAGGAACCTCCCCTCCCCCAAACAGCTTTTGTTGTGATGAAATTTAGCTCATCTTACAGATATACCAGAATTAACAAGACAAGGGAGAGGGGAGTTTGTGCTTCAAATTAAAGCTTATTCCCCAGTGTGCAAAAGAGTCTGTATAGTCTATCAAAGTAATTTAGAATAATACTTCCTACTACAAAGTAAATCTGGACAACCACCAGTAAATGTGAGAGTTGCCTTTACTATTCTTGTCAAGAGACAAACTGCTGAGTGGTGAAGAGATGTGTAGTAACTACTTTTTTTAATAATAAGTCATCAGAAGACAAAATTAGAATCCTTTTTAAAGGTAATATATAGTAACAAGAAATCAATAATTCAAAGCCTAGAAAAAGCAACCTTGGTACAGATCCAGGTGCACAGACAGATACAGATGAGTTTATAGTTAATTAGAATAAAGATACAAAGAATATGGAACTAAAGATGTCGAGGAAATAATTTATATTTCTTCTCTTATTGGAATCCCCTTCAAATACCACAATTATAACATGTAGTTTGGCACTTGTGGTACATGATTTATTTATAACTCAGGATTAAGTGTTGAAGAAAGCACAGGAATTATACCATGTGATTCTCTCCAGCAAAAATTTTAAAGCTAGTCACAGCAAAATAAAATGAAACAGTCTAATTGAAGACTTAACATGGTTAAATTTTAAGAGAAACTAGACAAAATAAGTCATCTATTTTAACACACAAGAAAAGAGCCAATCCAGAAAGTGCAAAGATTCCTACCTTCAGTATTTTTGCTTTCTCCAATATCAAATCTATTTTTTAAAGATTTAAGTTTCAGGCCCATCTGGCAGGACACAAGCATAAAATGGCAGAATCTCTAATATGCGGATAATTCCCACTGAGACAGATAGATGGAACAGTTCATTAACAAAGTTCACCTATTTTTTTACACAAGAAAAAAATCTGCTGTCCTTGTTTAGCTACTCCTTGACATTGAGAATTTACTGTGAGGATTTAAAACCTAATGAACTTTGGACTCCCACATGAAACTTGTCCAGAGTTCCATATTGGCAGCATAGTCCGTGGATAGTGCCAGGGGGTGACTGTTATCATTTCTCCTCATCCATCCATCTCCTCTTCCTAAGCCATTATGGGCTGGTTTGCTGAGTTCAAAGGAAGATGAAGTATTTTGCACTTTATTCAGTGATTGTGGAAGACCCATAACTGAGGCTACCAAGGATTCCTCCTAGAGACTTCAGGTTTAGACCACTGCCTGGTGTCTGCGTGATGACTCATGGAGCCAAGGATATGAACCACAGACTAGCAAAGGCACACAGCAGTTGCTAAAACAGTTTGATGTTGCTCTTCCCAGTATAAAATAGAAAATTTCAAAGCATTTAAGAAAGGGTAAAAAAAAAAAAAAAAAAGGGAAAAGCTGCTAAATATCTCAAGTCTTTAACAGAATAATTTGAAGAATAAAGGAAAAGACAGTTTAAAATATATGGCATTTGATAGCAATAATACAATGCAAAGATTCTTCATTTCTTAGGAACACTTAATGGAAATACTTTCAGGTGGCAGGTTCAATTAGACTTTGATAATATTAAGGCTGAAAGCATCAGATTCCATTAAATTCAATGAAGATATCTGTGTTCCCCAAGCACTTACCTAAAGGTTTGTGAAGTGTAGTCCTATGGCCTTGCTGCCAGCTCTTTTCTTTTTTTTCTTGTAACTCATTTGGGTTTCTTTTATTTTCTAAGGACCAGGAAGCACGTCTTTAGAGATGTCCCTTGTCTCTGTGACTTATGTATATCATAGCTATGGACAGATGTAACTTTAAACAATCTGTTTAGAAATTTAAAACGTATCTGTAAAACAATAAGGTGCTAATACCAATAATAGTATTTTTATTCACAAACTTATGCAATTACACAGAAGCAGGAAGTAAACAGAATTGCTTCCTAATGAAAAAAAATTATTTTGATCCTTATTTTGTGTGTTTGTAGTTGGTTTTCATCTTCCTTCTCCTCTCACTTTCTCTTTCATAACAAAATAATAAGAGGAAATCCTACACTCATCTATATGTCCCAGCCAGATGCTTTGACAGAGAACCTGTTTTAAAGGGTCATTTGAGTACCTTGTCTTTGAAATGTAGTCAATTGTTGATCCAAATACATACAAATAGTTATTTGTAAAGCACCAGTATCATGACTAATATTTCCTTCAGTGACTTCCTTCTGGATTGCTCACTATTTCTGCTTTTATAAAAGCAGGAGCATAAAGACTAATGAGCCATTGACACTTGAATAGTAGAGCCTGGTGGGACAAAGTCAACACTAGCTTAAGCCCTATTGGTTCCTACTGTTCTTGCTGCTTAAAGTAACCTGAGACCAGCCTCAGAGCAGCCACAGAGCTTTGCTGCTTTTGCACTGAGCAGTCACATTCTTCCTCTCAGCTGAGGTTTCCAGGATTCAAATTTCCACTTATAAGCCAGAGTCATGTTAGCCTTCCTATACTTTCATATTCAAAAGAAAAAAATATCTACAATTAATTAATGATTTAAATGGGTCCCCAGAGTACTTGCTTCAAAATAATGGACTTGTAAGTCTGCAGATCTGTACTCAGAGGTTCAGAACACATATGTATTACTTGTGTAAGGAAGAATCAGATGGTACAAACCCTTTGTAGCACAAAGGAAGAGGTGTAGTCTTCAAAATACAATGAAACCCATGTTTTTTATTTAAAGAAGGAAGCTTTTATGAAGAAAATCAGCATAATTTTGTGAAGTAGTCTCTATATGCTTTTTCCAATGCAGAAATATGATGTTATCGAAAGTGAAAGCTACCAATTTTTAAGGCATAATAAAATATTAGATAACATGCTTATTTCAGGCAATTAGTTAAATCTCTCTCTCTCATCCTCTTCCCTTCCCTTCCCTTCCCTTCCCTTCCCTTCCCTTCCCTTCCCTTCCCTTCCCTTCCCTTCCCTTCCCTTCCCTTCCCTTCCCTTCCCTTCCCTTCCCTTCCCTTCCCTTCCCTTCCCTTCCCTTCCCTTCCCTTCCCTTCCCTTCCCTTCCCTTCCCTTCCCTTCCCTTCCCTTCCCTTCCCTTCCCTTCTTTCTTTTCTTCTCTTTTCTTCTCTTTTATTTTACTTTAGTCTGTGCTTTAATACTAGGAAAATTTTAAACAGCTACCTTTGAATTTTTACCAGTTGCTTCACCTACTTAGTATAGGCCAAGGTAATGCAGATGTCTAAAAATCACAGCAAATTAATGGAGAAATGCTACTGGGATTTCAGCAATGAAATAAAAGTCCTGAATTCATTCTGCCTTAAATTATCTTTGCTTATGTAATGTTCCAAAATTTTCACGTTTTGATATGATATATTATCTTAAAATTACCTTAAAAGGTACAATCCTTATAGAAAACTAGATCTTTCTGTTTATTTTAAATGCTGAATGAGACATAAGGAACTTATGATTATGTGCTGTGAGATCAGTTCCAAGGCTGTTTGGTGAATGCATGGATTTTTTCCAAGGAACCAGTTACTCAGTATAAGTAATTGGGGAAAAAAAAAAAAAAGTCATCATTGAAATATTTTCCAGTTTCTTACTACTGTGGTTCTAGGTCTCTGTCCTAGTTAGATTAACCCAGGTATTCACAGAGTACAGACATCAGTTGTGTCATACCAAAGTTCTTTGCAAACCTCACTTAATTGCTTTTGTAAATGTCACACCTCTCTGCAGAGTATCTTGTTACCTAAAGCAAGTGTTGTATTTTCATCAAAGCCATCCCTTATTCACTGCAAATTTCAATGAGCTCATGGTTTTTGGACATAAATGTGAAAATATTTTTGTCCTGAGTTCTTGCTGAGTGTTGTTGAGAAATGTGGGAATCTGTCCTTTGTTCATTTAACCAACTGGGAGGCTGGTAATTGCTGACAGAAGTATTTCAATATCATTACTGTGTTTTGAACCTCTGAAAGGTAACTAATCCATTAAAAGCCTGTAAAATAGCAATTAAGACACACTAGTATCTGCAAAGTGCTCTCTCTCTTCCTTACTCCTGGCATTTTCATTCAAGAAGGGCACAACATTTTTTCAGGATCAGTTCACGCAGCTGTATCTGGGAGATACTTATCCATTTGGAATGTCTGATATATCAAAAAGTCATCTTTTTTGTCAACAAACCACAATTATTCATAAACCAAGACAATTCCTCTGTCTTGATTATTTTTATGCTCTTGGCTGGTTCTTTATTTACCTGCTTCTTTACTTGTCAAAGGTAGCAGTGAAAGAATTTCATACTGTCTAGAGAAATACAGCCGGGAGACTGTGTTCTCAATCAAATCATTCAGACTCATTTTGTGTACCAGTTATGGCAAAGCTCACAGAAGTTCACAGTTTCTGTCCTGGCCTGTGGCTGTAGGTAGCATCTATGGCAGTCATCTGCTTCTCTTAGACACTGATGGAAGGGGGAAAGGAACTGTCACAGGAAGAGGGGCTTGAATGATCCTTTGTGTATTTTGATATTGAGACAGTGAGATATGTCATTGTTCATTCAAGTGTCACTGCTCATTGAAGTTTCACTGCTCTTACAGTTTTGTTCTCTTCCAGTTTGATAAAAGTTCCATTTAAAGGCAAACTAGAATTTGAAATGGTCTCTCCTGATTTTCCCCCCAAGAAAGCTTTATACAAGATATAATTTCTTCTAAGCATAGATGATTTATATTTTGCTTATAGTCTCTGAGCAATGTAAAATACTCTACTGTAGAGCAATAGTCATTTTTTGGTATTTCATCAGATTCAGCATTTGTAACCTCTCAGTTCCTATAAGCACATGGGGTCAAAACTACACACTAATATTTGGAATTCTGAATTAATAAGTTGCTTGTGATGTTTATCAGCATCAGTGAAATTATAGTTAAAATAGGAACCGTTGGGCTAGTGAGTTCACTTTGACAGAAGCAATGAGGATGACTAATATTATCAGAGATTCTGTTTGTTACCTAGAATTGGCACTTGAAAATATGATAGGAAATAGAATTTGGAAGATAAAAAAATAAATACCCTCCTAAATAGAGTTAGAGAAAGTTTGGTAGTTTCTACAGATTCAGAAACTGAAAACATTTTGCTGAATCCATTGTAAAGAATGTTTCAAAATGGTTTATTTTCATGTTTACTTTTTTGTTGTTACCTACATTTAAAAATGAAAAGTCAGTCATTATCCTGAAAATGTTTAAATGAGAACTTTCAAACATTTCGAGATATTTTTGTAGGAACTATTTCAAAATGAAAAATTCACCAAACCCAACTCACTAATACATACTATTTTTGTTCCAGTGAGCCTGAAGATTTTAATTGTTGTTTTTACCTCATTATACTTTACTAAAAAAATTATTTAAAAGTGCTGACTGTACTTTCTTCTGTTTTAATACCCTGAAAAGCAGGTGCTTGAACTTCAGGCATGATGTAAAACTCAGAAAAGAGATTTATATCTTATCTTATCTTATCTTATCTTATCTTATCTTATCTTATCTTATCTTATCTTATCTTAATTTCCTTATGTCTGCTACACTGGAAAAAAAAATTGACCACCGTTGTTGTATCAAATATACATTTCTCATTATAAATTTCTATTGTCTCATCTACTGAACTTTTCTGTGTGAAATGTATGCCAATGTTTGCTTTTTTACTTATATATATACAATTTAGTATATTTTACATGTATTTAATAAATACACTCTACATTCTACCTATATACAATGAGTTGTAATTTCATATTTTCAGATGATTGATGTTAAGGCTCTTCTGAAGTAACTTCAGTTTCTTAACTTGTCCATGTAATAATTTTACCTGTTTCTTCCAGAAAATTTGATAACATTTTTACCATTGCTCCTTTTCCAGTAGTAGAGTTTGTAAATTTTCATATATATCTTGCTTTATATGCTTTTTAACAGTAGTTTGAAATGCAAACATTCCATTATATAAATGTGAGTTTAGTATAGGCATCTTTCTTTCTTTACCTGTGCTGTTTGCTTATTTTGATTTTTACTGCAGGTTATGTTTCTGTTCAATTATTATTTTTTCCTGACTGCCTCATGGCTTATACAGGTATCACATTTTATTGGAGTGGCTTTCAGATTATTGGTGTGAAAGACTTATGGGATTTGCTCATAAATGTCTGTCATTTCCAGAGACTCTTGCACTTTTCTCTTTATTGCAATTCTGGCTGTGCCTCCAGACCATATGTTCTGACTAAAATTCTTTTTTTTTTTTTTTTTTTCTAATTTTTAAGGCAAATCTCATTACTCTTCTCTTTTCATTTATTCCTATTTTCCATTTTCTCTAGAAACTCACTTCACTGACAAATTATCACAGACCTGAAAGGCAGACAAATTAGTACTTGTGTAATATTTTAAGGCAGCCTGTAGTGATATCCAGGGGAAAACGAGCAGCCCCCCTCAGCAGTTTTACTCATCTCCTTTAATAAATGGCTCCAGTTCAGGTGTAATTTTTACATACCTTGAAGAACCTTTTAATATCAATTACACAACTCTTGAACAGTTCCTTTTCTTCACCTCAGTATAAAATTCAGTGAAATGCTCGAGGATGCTCTTCAGTGTTAGCAATATTTTATGATGGATAATAGTTTTATATCTCAGGTTTGGATCTTCTATTTAAAGATAAGTGAAACCTGAGTAGCAAAAGACTATCATGAAATGGTAACTTTATACTCTGTAACAGCAATATTCTGCCCACAGCACACATAGCTCAATTTATGGCACAAGGGCAGAAATGGCTTTGGTTCATAAATCACTAATGTGGATTTTGTAGCACCTTTTGTACCATAGGAGCTACTGGCTCAATAAAATCACCAGAAGTCAGTGAGTTTGCTTTTGTGAATATATTTTTCTGAAAATACAATTAAGACCAGAATTCTCCTAGTGTTTGAAGCTACGATTGAAGGTAGGACAGCTAAAAGGAATATAGGTTGCTTGGACAGAATTTTGCAGATGCTGACTTAATTGAGCCAAAAAGTCACTAATCCTTTGGAAAGAGGCAATGAAGAGAAGGGACAAAGAGTAGAACTATTGCAACATTTTGGCTAGTGAGAAGCATCTGAGGGTCCTTCAGAGCCTTACGTATCTAAAAGTCCTTCAGAGCCTTACATATCTAAAAGTCCTTCAGGCACCTCCATCCTCTCAGCAAAGACTTCCTGGCAGCTTCTCCTGACAGGCAGCTCAGTTGCAGACTTTGCTGCATACTGATGACAACGAACATAAACACATATGGTACTGTAACTGCATAAGGATACAATTGGTCCCTGAAATGCAAGAACAGAGAAAGAGGCTTGCCATGTAGAGTTTCTGTAAGGTGTTTTGCTAGCAGACAGAAGCAGTGTGAGAAAGAAAATGAAATTATGCAGTAAGTAGGGATCACTGAGCTGAGGTACAAATAAGTATAGCTTTTTGTACGATAACTTACAGAAATACAAGTAAATTTATATTCACATTGATTTCAATAGTATTATATATGGAACAATCTAACACAAAAATAAGTCCCCAACCAAATCAAGCATGAATTTAGCATTATGTAAGATTCATAGCTTATAGATGAAAAAATAGTACATAAAATAAAAACGTATACTGCTATAACTCTTTTAAAGTCTGAGAGTTTCAGCAATAGATAATGTGACATAAAATCTCATGCCACTTATTTATAGTCTTTTTTCCAAAGTTGTGCATTTTAGTATATGCTAACAATATATTTAATATTTTTATTCAGTCACATAAAATGGGCACGTACTTTGATATACTAGTGGAACCTTGTTCTCATGCATATTTTCTGTTCTTTCTTTTTTTCACACAGTTATCGTTTATTTTTCCAAACTGACAGCAGATCCAGAGCAGTTTTTGACTTGTGAATTGAAATCAATTCTTGAAACTAAAACTACTTAAAACTCCTTTTTTTATAAAAACCCCTGAAACTCTAGATTTTGCATTATGAAGGAAAATATACTTTCAAAAACTGAAGCCAAGGGAGTCACACCTACCTCCATTTTTATTTTACTTTTTTTTTTGTTTAAGAGCAGTTTCATAGTCCTATGTTCAAGAAACCTAACAAAGGCTTGGATGGATGTGAAGTAATTTTATGACAAAAATTTTGTAAGATTAGACACTAGTAATTGTGACGTCTAACTACTGTATATTAACTTAACAGGCAAAAGGATCAAAGGGAGCAAAGTGAAATAGCTGCATTAAGGCACATTCACTAAAAAGTCCTTCCCATCCTCCCTTCCCTCCCACCCTTCACACCTGGGCAAAGGGCTTGTGATTGCATCAGTATCTCTGCATAGACACATGTGTACCGGTACAGGCACATATACATGCACGCGCGCACACACACACACATATTTGCCTGCAACTCATGGTTCCGAGAATAAATTAGAGAATGTGAAATGAGCACCACTGTTACAGTAAAATGAGTCTCGGTTTACAAGCAGCCTGAAACATCAGTTACAAATATAAATTATTACATTCATCTAAATGAGGTACTAATGTCCAGAAGGATTGATATCTGATTAAATTGTAGCTACCCTGGATGATTTTGTGGGACTCCAGGGTCTGTCTCAAGTTCTCTTCTCTAGGTAGACAGTACAATCAAAAAACATATTTGAATTAATTATTTCTTTAAAAATAAAAAGTTTGCGTTCAACACATTTTGGAACAGTACCATGGGGCAGGGATTTTTGCTGTAGCACTAGAAGTTTACATGAATACAAATGACATTTCCTTTACATTAACTTTCAACAATCCCTGACAGAACTGTTTTTCTCTCTTCCTAATTTCTGACAGAGAAAGTGATCTGGATGGAATCCAGCTAGTTTAGACTTAATCTGGACAAAATGATATGATGAAGACTGGCAGATGGAGGAACACAAAAACAAGTGGCTGAGTTTTCACTTACACCTTTTCTAAAGACACGTAAATTTAGATGAGTACAAGAGGAAAAGCAGACTTATCTGTTCTGATTGCTGATTAATCTGTTGGCAATCTTAACCTATGTCTACATTAGCAAATAGCATGGATCAATAAATCTGTAGAGAGAAACTGCTGATGCAGAATACCTGGTTCATGTGCTATGCATATTTCAAGGCTTGTTGGTTTAACTACTTTTTTTAATGCTTTGTACTAGCCCTAGCCTGATCCCATGGACTAAATGCCCATTTGAGGTGGGAGTGCATTTGGCAGAGTCCTGGAGTTCATTTTCCAGTTTAGTATCACCCTGAAGCAATCCTGTTCATATACCATGAGACTATGCCACAATGCGAACCACAGCACAGGAAACGGAAAGAAATGGGATATTCATTTGACTAGAGCTCTCCCAAACCCAGCTGAAACATTAATGCATGCACACCCTGAGAGCCTAACAAGACTTGGCAGGCTTCCTCCATCCTTGTGTTGTGCCAGTGGCAATTTTTGATTGGACAGCAGGGTATTGTCACTCTGTATCTTTTGGCGTGGTAGTGCCTCTCTCTGCAATATGAATTATAGACGATAGGGCCATAATTTCCATGGAGATAAACTTGGTCATCTGGAAGCTCTAGGTCGCTTGTTCTTGTCAATAAATATAATTTAAAACAGGAACATTCACACCAGTTGTTTATGGATAATATCTTCCACCGAGGGTCTGTCTCGAGCTGAAAGTCATATAGCTCAATCTTCTATAAATATTTGTCTTATGTTAATCACATTTAATTCACAAATTTTGCCTCAGGTAGACTTTAGCTTTAAGTCTTACAGTTCAGTTTGGCCCAGGATATTTCAAAGTGACTGAACAAAACTATTTGTCCAAAATTAAAGAAAGATGAACAAATGAGAAACAGTGATAACAACAACAGCTCTGTCAGCTATCACAGAATCATAGAATCATTAAGGTTGGAAAAGACCCTTAAGATCATCGAGTTCAATCGTTAACCTATCACTGCCAAGTCCACCACTAAACCATGTCCTCAAGCACCACATCTACCCGTCTTTTAAATACCTCCAGGGATGGAGACTCTACCACTTCTCTGGGCAGCCTGTTCCAATGCCTGACTACCCTTTCAGTGAAGAAGTTTTTCCTAATATCCAACCTAAGCCTCCCCTGGCGCAGCTTGAGGCCATTTCCTCTCGTCCTATTGCTTGCTACTAGGGAGAAGAGACCGACCCCCACCTCGCTACAACCTCCTTTCAGGTAGTTGTAGAGAGCAATAAGGTCTCCCCTCAGCCTCCTCTTCTCCACACTAAACAACACCAGCTCCCTCAGCTATTCCTCGTAAGACTTGTTCTCTAGACCCTTCATCAACTTAGTTGCCCTTCTTTGGACACGCTCCAGCATCTCAATGTCCTTCTTGTAGTGAGGGGCCCAAAACCGAACACAGTACTCGAGGTGCGGCCTCACCAGTGCCGAGTACAGGGGCACTATCACCTCCCCGGTCCTGCTGGCCACACTATTCTTGATACAGGCCAGGATGCCATTGGCCCTCTTGGACACCTGAGCACACATTTAGCCAGCTGTCAACCAACACCCCCAGGTCCTTTTCTGCCAGGCAGCTCTCCAGCCACTCCTCCCCAAGCCTGTAGCGTTGCATGGGGTTGTTGTGACCCAAGTGCAGGACCCAGCACTTAGCCTTGTTGAATCTCATGCAGTTGGCCCCGGCCCAATGATCCAGCTTGCCCAGGTCCCTCTGTAGGGCCTTCCTAACCCTCCAGCAGATCGACACTTCCACCCAACTTGGTGTTGTCTGCAGACTTACTGAGGGTGCACTCAATCCCCTCATCCAGATCATCAGTGAAGATATGGAACAGGACTGGCCCCAACACCGAGCCCTGGGGAACACCACTCATGACCAGCCCCCAACTGGATTTGACTCCATTCACCAACATTCTCTGGGCTCAGCCGTCCAGCCAGTTTTTAACCCAGTGCAGAGGGCACTTATCCAAGCTGTGAGCTGCCAGTTTCTCCAGGAGAATGCTGTGGGAGACAGTGCCAAAGGCCTTACTAAAGCCCAAGTAGACAACATCTACAGTCTTTCCCTCATCCACTAAGCGGGTCACCTTGTCATAGAAGGAGACCAGGTTAGTGAAGCAGGTCCTCCCTTTCATAAACCCATGCTGGCTGAGCCTGATCCCCTGGTTGTCCTGCACGTGCCACGTAATTGCACTCCAGATGATCTGCTCCATGACCTTTCCCGGCTCCGAGGTCAGGCTGACAGGCCTGTAGTTCCCTGGGTCCTCCTTCTGATCCTTCTTGTAGAAGGGCGTCACATTTGCTAACTTGCAGTCATCTGGGACCTCCCCGGTTGACCAGGACTGCTAATAAATGATGGAGAGTGGCTTAGCAAGCTCCTCTGCCAGCTCCCTCAGTATCCTTGGGTGGATCCCGTCTGGCCCCATGGACTTGTGAGCATCCAGGTGGAGGAGCAGGTTGGTGACTGCCACCTCTTCGACAACTGGGACTTCACTCTGCATCCTATCTCCATCTCCCAGCTCAGGGGCCTGAAAACCCCGAGGATGACCAGTCTGAGGCAAAGAAGGCATTAAGTACCTCAGCCTTCTCCTCATCCTTCGTGGCAATGTTTCCCTCCACATCCGATAAAGGAGGGAGATTCTCCCTGGCCCTCCTTTTGTTGCTGATATATTTGTAAAAACATTTTTTGTTATCTTTAACGGCAGTGGCCAGTTTAAGTTCTATCTGGGCCTTCGCCTTTCTAATCTTCTTCCTGCATAACCTCACAACATCCTTGCAGTCCTCCTGAGTCACCTGCCCCTTCTTCCAAAGGTGGTAGGCTCTCCTTTTTTTCCTGAGTTCCAGCCAAAGCTCTCTGTTCAGCCAGGCCGGTCTCCTCCCCCGCCTGCTCGACTTACGGCACATGATAATAAATTATTTTGCAAATAATTATTTCACAAAGAACTACTCAATTATAGGGATGGAAATATCCAGTGTATTTTAAATTAATAGTACTAAATCCTTAGAGAGAGATTTTTCATCAAAAGTATTTATACAAGCAATATGATACAATAAGTTAATAATACACATACCATCTAACAATGAAATCATATCACCATCTTGGCTAAAATTTTCTAAGGACCTCAACTGGTGTTTGGAACACCAATTTGAGGTCACTAAAAATTTTCTGATTTTCAAAAAGTGTTCAATACCACGCAAAATTAATCTCTTTGTAAAGCAACTCAGTGAGAACCCAAAGTTGAAATTCTAAGCAATTTATAAATCTGTGAATTTAGCCAAAAAATACTGAATTTCAAATTGAAACTACAGGAAGAAAGAGCTATTTTATTTTATTTTTTTTTTTAAATTCACAAACTGAAATATTAGAAATGTAGGCACTAAACTGTAGAAAGGAATCTTGTTATTTCCTATTTACATTAGCTCTACTCAAATGGCTGGTGCATGTCATGTAAATATGCACCTTCCTACTTCGTGTCTCTCACAACAAATTGTCTAGATTTTCTTTCCATGTCAAAGTGACAGTGCCATAAGTAACTTATCCTGAAACTCTGAACTAGGCTATAATCAAAGTTTGACTAGACACTGTGTTTGGGTTTTTTATCCTGTTCCTTCTCAATATACATATAATGGTATTTGTTTATAAAATGGGTTTGCTTAGTGAGAGGAACGTCCAGATCCTATTTAAAGGAAGAATTTTGGAACTTTTTTCATGAGGGCTACAATTTAGTCTAGCTAAAGTACTCAAAGAAATGCTTAAATCTTATGGAGGCTCTCCTTAGAGGGATTCTTTTTTTCTGTTTAATTGATCAAACTCTGTGCTAAAATTAACTATGTGTATTACTATCAGTAGGAGTCTTAGCCCTCATATTTGTTTACTCTTTATTTCATGCATTTGCATGATGTTCATGACAACTCCCATCTTCATAGGAAGAAACAGAGTCTTCAGTTTGCCTACAAAAATGTGATTCATTAATATTACTAGTAATTTAAATCTTCTTAATTAAAAAAAAATGAAAAATGATAATGACTTAAAGCTGAATTGAGGCTAAAATAAGCTGAATTACCTTCCTTAATTCTCAGAGGAAGAGTTTCTTAGAATTTGTAAGACTCCTGGACAGCACTTCAAAACATACAATACTTGATAATTATTATAATTACTATGACAAGCTGCACTAATATTCTAATTCATTTTTCCTTAGGAAAATTTTTTTCAAGGGTAAAAAATACTGATATTGCTAATTAGATCACTTGTTTTACAAGGTATTGCTGAAAGTTGGGTACACACATTTGGGATATTTTTAAAGATACCGTTGTAACACAGGTAATCTTATTAATTGTATCAGAGCCATATTCATCCACAATGAAACTGTGCAGCCATTACTATGTGGTCCAGAGATGCATGAAAAAGCACCTCCTAACCTTAGAAACTATATTCGCAAAGAACAAGAAGTGTGGAGAGGAGGAGGATGGATACTGAGAAATATGAATAACCAAAGGCAACAAAATACATGTTTTTCTTAAAAACAGGCATTGTGATAATGCATAACACTTCTGAAAATGCATAGCTGCTGAAGAGATCAACATCTCTATCATTGGTGAAGTTTGACGATGGTAAATCAGTAAGAACCTGGCAGATATTTGTTTTGGCAACTCTGATACCTTCCCATTTATCGACAGTTTTACTTTTAAATTAAGGTATCAGTATGTTATTTCTAAGTGGCTTCATCTAAATCTTTCTATTATGGGGCTAAAATTAGAAAAATCCACCTGGGAGTGAGTTTTATCTTTGATCATTCTTGCAAATTCTGCAATCCAAACTCTCTCTTGCTGTTACAGTAGCTAGCTCACTTTCCTCATATCTTTTCAACCATAAGAAAGAAAAGTTAAATAATTCCAAAGGACAAGACAAAAGTACAAAGGCTCACGAGACTTAAGTTTGGTCCAAGAGGAACAGATACATTATTTTCGCAAGAAGATGAAGACACATATCAACAGCACTCCCAGAGCACTAGGTCCCAGTATGAAAGGAGAGTCTGCTTGGAATACTTTTTAAAAGACATGTCCTACATACCTAGATCACTGACTGAAAATATTATTTTCTCTAGGATGCATTACCTTCCCCAAGACAAATTTCACAAGAAATATTCAGAAAAGATTATTTTTTTTGATCAAAACTTAGCTGAAAATAAATACTGCAAGTTAAAAGTCAGGATATAAAACACCCATCTATACATGTATACATTTGCACAAGCTATTAACATATTTTATGCCAATAGTGAATGAATCAAGATCATTATAGAGGCAGCTCCTTATTAGAACTCTCACCTTTAAATCCAAATAAAGACCTTGCCTGATTGTACATGAGATACAGTGGATTGTAATTCTGCTCTTCCTAATTAAACTGATTTTCTAATTTCATTTGATATGCAAAGGTTTTCATCATCCTTTGCAGTCCCCTGGTTTAATACTGATCTCCTAACAAAGAAGAAGAGCCAACAGAAGAAATGAGAGGGAAAAAGACTGTAGAATAGAGTGAGAATGCTGTCATTTCAAGCATCTTTACTGCAATAATTATATAAAAACAATCAGTCTCTGAATATCATAATTTCATAATGCAAAAATATTTTAAGCTGCTTCAACTCTTAGTTTAATAAGACCAAGACTGACATAGCTTTATTAAATACTAAACCAACAAACAACAACAACCCCCTACCCAACACTCAGTATTTATGAAAGATTGTTTCCGTTCTTTCTCAACAAAAATAAAGAGTACTTATTGTTCTCTACCTGAAGGACATTAGGGACAACATCTGTTGTGGTTTAACCCCAGCCAGCAACTAAGCACCACACAGCCGCTCGCTCACTCCCCACCGGTGGGATGGGGGAGAGAATCAGAAGAGTAAAAGTGAGAAAACTCCCGGGTTGAGATAAAGACAGTTTAATGGGTAAAGCAAAAGCCGCGCACGCAAGCAAAGCAAAGCAAGGAATTCATTCACTACTTCCCATGGGCAGGCAGGTGTTCAGCCATCCTCAGGAAAGCAGGGCTCCATCACGTGTAACGGTTACTTGGGAAGACAAATGCCATCACGCCCAATGTCCCCCCCTTCCTCCTTCTTCCCCCAGCTTATATACTGAGCATGATGTCACATGGTATGGCATAGCCCTTTGGCCAGTCTGGGTCAGCTGTCCTAGCTATTGTCCCTCCCAGCTTCTTGTGCACCTGGCAGAGCACAAGAAACTGAAAAGTCCTTGACTAGTGTAAACTCTGCTCAGCAAAAACCAAAACATCAGTGCGTTATTAACATTATTCTCATCCTAAATCCAAAACACAGTGCTCTACCAGCTACTAAGAAGAAAACTGACTCTATCCCAGATGAAACCAGGACACATCTCATTTTTATCAGATGTCTTACTGAGCCTTGATTATTATTTGTTACAACATCCCAATGCGCTACTCACATACAAGTGTCTTATAAACTGTACCACTTGTATTAGTGTCCAGGAAACTATCTCATCTGAGTATGGGGAAAAAGGAATAAAAGGACATTGCAACTGGAAAGTGACACTGTAACTGGAAAGCAATACTCCAGGCTATGTAAAGTATCATTATGTTTATCATGGGTAATGACAGCAAGAAAGTTAAAACAACACAGGATTCAAAATTGAGTATGGAGTTTTCACAGGAAGCTTACGATTCCCAAATGGGCTTCTGCCAGTTTCTGAGCTAACTAGTTCAGGCATGTCTATATATGCTGTAATCAAAGCCGACATATCAAAATGGATACATCTTCAACGTGCAAACTTAGGAAATTATCATCTCTAGATCATCTCATGCAGCCATTCTTGAACATAAATGTTTACACAAATATCAATGAAACAGCTACTCTTACAAAACTCTTTTTGTGAGCTAGACTTGCCAAAATGTAATGCCTTGAGGATCCCTCTGATGCAGAAAAGAATTTCTGTACTTCCAGGAAGACACTGGAAGCCTTCTTACAGTGGAATAAGAGCAAATTTGCAAAGTGAAACACCTGATGCTGAGGACCCAATGTTGTTTACATTATGTGTTTTGCAGAGTTTTAGTACTTGTCTGATCTTATGGACTGAAGGCCCACGAGCGCATGTTAAGCATTAAATGCATCCTTGCATATTCTAGTTTTAGTTTAATCTTGAAGCAAACAAATTCACAAGCTCTAAGACTGTTCAGTGAAACTAACTGAAACACAGCATGTGGGAGTGACTGGGCAGTTTGTTTCAGAAAATCAGTTCTGATGTGAACTAAAATACACCCAAGAATTGCTCTGATTTTTTGTTTGTAAGAAAAAACAAATTACTTCCAAAGCAAAAAAAAAGGAGATGCGACAAGACAAATTCAAGAATTTGTATATAGGAATTGGCTCTTTTCCAAAAAGCACAAGGAGGTGTGATCAATCAGCAAATCCCTGCAACAGAAGATGGCTCAGAGGAGATGGGCAAGAGCAATGTGCTTGGAAGATCAGGGAAGAACATAGGGACTGACTGGCTGTTGCAAAGAAAGCTGAACTTATCTCAATACCAAGGGGAGCAGTGGGTGGCCTTTGTTTTAGATAAATGACTGAATCAGTGGATCAACTGTTTGTATCTGTTGAGTGTGTCAACCGGTTGTGTAAGTGGCCTTCCCAGAGCTAATTAATAGAGCGTACCATCTTCCCGAGTTGGCCAGATCAGCATGGGGAAAGTCTAAACGTGGCTTAGCCCAACATAGGGTATAAAAATTGAACAACAAGCAACGTGAACTTTGAAGAGAGCAACGGACTTGAGCTGGCTTCAACCTATTATTCCTTCCTAGTGATTGGGGATGCCCAGCGTCATGATGGTGAGCATGTAGAGAGACCGGTAAAGGGAATGATATTTGTATTGTGATTCAATTGTATGTTGCAATTGCTATGCCATGCTTGTATTGTGATTTCAGTACCTCACTTGTATCACTCTGTTAAATCAAAATCCTGTATAATGGTAAGTAAATTTGGTATTATAGGTTAAAGCTTCTTCATGCAGAAGAGTGTTTCTCTGAAAGAACCTGGACAGAGAGTATTGGACTCTGACAGAAGGACATAAAGCTTACAAGGTGTTATTTCTTTTCCTCAGCTTGGTATGAATTTGGATTGTATCAGGATATCTTCAATAAGGGCAGAGATAGCCATTTCTATTCTGATTTGAACCCGTTATGAATTTCTCTTGTAGCATTACCCTCAATTTGATCATTTGCATACCTAAAATAATTGCAGCTTGGATTTAAATTTAAAAGGTACTTTTAAAGAGTACAATTATACACACATATTGCTGTTCTACTATATTATCATCATCAATGAAAGGGTTCATTTACATTAACAGCATGAAAGTCAAACAGGCACTCATAGGAACAGTATAATGAATAAAAAGAAAACCACCTCAGCTGCTAATAGGAGTAAAGCTTTGTCACAAGAACAGCTTCACTAAATCCAATAAGGTTTCATTTTACTCATTCAAATGTCATCTGGATTAAAATTTTCAGTGATTACAGTGGATAATATATAAACTATTAGTTTGTGAATTCTGTCAACTTTTTTCAGAACACATTTGACTTTTAAAGGTGTTAAATCAAAGGAATAAAGTCATTAATTACATGATTCTGCTTTACTCTAGTTACATATAGACATTAATCAATTCACTGCATGTTTTCTATTAAAAACTCTTCAAAATGGCTAGCAGCAAACTTTCTGTGGAAATTTTCCTATCAGCTATCATTGGGCATCATATTCACATTCTGACATAATTATATAAGATATGTGGAAGATTTTATAAATTACCACACTGTGTCAGGACAATGGTTCATCTATTCCATTTTTCCTTATCCAGGGGAAGGCAGTAGGGAAAGAACTTGGGAACATGGCAAGTGCAGAATTGTCCTTGCACTGCTATATTTTTCACAGCTACAGGTCATCAGGGATTTCAGAACTACAGACTGCATTTGGAATACTGCATTTATCAGGCACTGATAACTTATCTATTTTGAAGTAATACATACCTCTAATTATAGCTTGTGTGGAAAAATACTTATTCTTCTTTTAAGCTTGCTAACTGATAATTTCACTGAGTGGACTTCTTGTGATTAATCATTCTCTATTTATCAACTTAATACCACTCATCTCTGTGTAGGACTTATTCTATCGCCCCCTCATCTATTATTTTTTGAGGCTGATGAATTCTGTTCCATCAGTGCCTCCTGATTCCACCCTGAAACATTTTTGTTTCCTGTCCCTGTTCTGTTCTGCTGCATCTGAATATCTGTTCTGTAAGTCAGAGTGTCCCAAGCCATTTTCTGTGGTGCATGGTGGATCCATATCTAATTAAGAGACAGTGCATGGCAGAGCAATAGGCTAATGAACCATTATAAGGGCTTGCTCTGAGTAAATCTTCAGTTGTTTAGCATTACTGTCACAATGTGGGAGATTGAACATAAAGACCATTTATTAGAGTAAAGTTTATGTATCAACAACATCAAAAAGCAGACAAACAAAACAAGACATTCACCACAAAAGGCACTAAAGAAATGTAATGAACATGGGAAGATAAGTCTTAAAATCTGTCTGTCACCACAAAATAGTCCTTCAACAATCTGTGGAACCATCAGCATATGTTTGATGAGAAGTACATACAGAGCTTAAGATGTATGGATTTGTATTGTGAATCCCTGTATCTCATAGGTGCTCACTTTCTTTATAACTGCACATTAAAAAAAAGGCGCTCTCTGCTGTGAATAAAGGCCCTATTAACACAATCTTTTCTGGTGCTCACTCATTACAATTTTATTGTTAATGGTTTTGTTTTTCAAATAACTCAATATCTGTTGTATACAAAAAATTTTCTAAAGCTTCTCCAATTCTTTTTGTCCTCCTAGTCATATATGTCCATGGAAGTATGTACAACTTCCACACAGTTTCCCACAGAAACTTTTTATTTTCAAGTTTATTTGTCACATTCATCCAAAGCCTTTGTATTATTAATTTATCTTCTCATGATATGCCATATCATCTTCAATTAGGTCATTCATATGAACTATGTTGATTTTTTACTGTATGGCAGTAATAATGATAATAAGAATAATGATAAAACCCAAAGTTTTTACCTTTCAGAGTGTCTTCAGGTCTTGTTCTCCTGCAGATCAACATTTTCATCTTTAATACATTATTCAAGATTCCATACTCTTTTCCTGTCCCATACAACCTATCACCCAAAGCCACTAGAGTTTCTTGAGAGACAAAGCAACTGGAATATCTAAAGTTATGGATTAACCTGAGTTTTATTTTATGGTTATCTTTAAAATATTTCAATTTTGCACTCATTGTCATCTCCAACAGAGAATATTAAGAGAGAAGGTAACAGTGTTTACATTAACACTGCATCTTATGTTGCTTGTGTTTTTGCAGGCAATTATGCTTGTGGCATAGCCAGTAACCAGATGTGGTGGAAAGCTCATCTGGAACACCACTCAGGCATAACTTGTCATACCCTATGGCATAAAATGCTTTAAAGACAACAACAACACCAAAACAAGTTCTAATACCTCTCTGATTAAATTATCAAAATTTATATGGGAGTTTTTGTATCCATCCCCTTTCTGAATCTAGTCACTTAGTTGGTAACTCTTGTCCCATTTTCATTTAAATTCTAAAGTGACTTCAGCTTGACCGTCCTTACATGTAATACCAAAGAAATTGTTCAACAGTTTGTAAACTACTGTCAGGCAACACTTCTTGATGTTAGTGCATGGTCCAGTTTCCTAAATATCTGAACACATTAAATGCAGGAAGTCCCATTTAAAAAGTGACCTTGAGTTATTATCATATGTGTTGGCTTTTTGTGTTTTTTGGTGGTTTTTTTTTTCCTGAGTCTTTTAATTAAAAGTGCAATTTTAAATTTTAATGCTGGTGGTTCTGTTCTCCTGACTAGTCAATAACACGTAATAGTTCATTATCTTTATATAGATCCTCATAAGGCTCTTTCTAGCTACCCATTATTTCTTTTCTATGGGCTGCATCCCACCTGTTTTGATTTAGTAACACCAATTTGCAGTGTAAAAATCTATCAGAATAGAACTTGAAACTCGGAACATATTTGCCTGTTACACTCCTTTTCCTCTCTTATGATCCCTGACATACACAGTGGATCTGCTATTTTTGATCTTGTCTATGTAACTTTAGGATTCGTTTAGCTTTGATTTATCCTCTGGTTTTTGTTTTCTTCCATCATCAGTCATTTTCAACAATTTTATTGTTGATTCAGTTTTCTTCCTTGACTCTTTTTCTGTAACGTTCACAGCCACCTCCATAAGGTTGCCTTAGTAACCTCGAAAATGTTTATTGCTTGGTCATTCAATATTGGCAGTGGTTTAAACCTGTTGTTTTTCCCCATGTCCCTTAATTTACGTGCAATGGCATTGAATTTCATATGCCATTTTACTATTCAGGCACACAGTAACAGAAGATCTTTCTGCAGCTCTTCAAAATCAGTCTGTTTTGATTACTGGGAGCACTTGTTGATACTAGGAGCACCAACAAACTTGTCTTCTTAATATTCACTCCTTTTTCCTGATCATTTATGAATATATTGCATAATACTGGTCCCAGGACAGACCTTGTTATGTCTACACTGTCAGGTAGGACAGACCAGTAAGAATGGATCTGTAGAGCAAAACGGTTCATACTGAAGATGTGATACTAATGCTATATATTTCAGGTGGTTTTGTATTTGGAACTAGCTCTAGTCTAGTCTTTATGCCCTTGTGGCCAGAGTATGTTAGATGTGCTCCTGAAATACATTCTCCACTTTGGTTACTTCCAAAATAAATAGTTGTATACATTCCAAGACCACTCCGTGACACAAACCAACACACTTTAAGTTCAGGTAATCCTGAGATTTGTTTAAAAAGTACAATCTTCCTCTGCACAAAAAATGCACTCTTTGGGATGCTCCCCCATGAGGAGTGACAGTTTAATGCTAACAATTTCCCTACCTTTTTAACCAGTTTGCAGTATCGAAGAAATTTCTTTTTTTATCCTATGAACAATTCAGCTTCTTTATGATCCTTCAGTGAAGGACACTATCAAAATCTTCTTGAAAATTCAGATGCATTACATCAGTGAGATCCTCTTGCCCTAGAGCACACTGAATCCTTCAAAAAACTCTGGTGGATTTGTGAGGTATGGTTTCCATCTTCATATTTTTCCTTGTTTTATGATATTTATCCATAAATTGGTAAATTCTTACACTTTTGCTTCTTAAGATCTGATATTCGGCTTGAGCCATTCAAATGGAAGCTGCTGTCTTAATTGATTCCTTTCGTTCCTTTAGTACCAAAGCCAAAATAGGTAATAGGTTAAACATGCTAATTAATAGCTCTTTGATGTCATATTTAAATTGACCTAGAATTCTGGGATGAACCCATGTTATTTGCCTCTCAGAAGGCAAGAAACTGCTCTTACCATAACATTTCTTCTTATAACATAGCTTCAAAAAAATAGGATAGGCATAAGTATGTGTGCTTCAATTAATCTCAGCTGACTGAGATGACTGAACACATTATTATGGATGGTATCTTCTTTCTAGCTAAATATCTGAACAGAGTGGAATGGAAACTATAATATTGTTTGGTATTGGGTGGGGGTTTTTGTGGTTTTCTTTCTTGTTTTTAATTACAACCTAAGCTCCATCTCTTCCCATAATTGATATGAAATATAAGGTATTGATTAGCTTTTCCAGAGATACAGATAGATTTTCTTGTAGAACCTAGTTCAAAGTGTCTCCAGTGTACCCTGAGGAAGAATGGATTATAATGAGTTTATTCTAATCCTCTATATTTAAATATTACGATATAAAGGCCACTTCTTATACTCCAGAGGGCTAACAGTCTTAAATACAGACAGGAACATGCAAGATGCATGAGACTTTCTTGATTTTTATCATATTTTTAAAGTCTACAGCACAATGAGAATTTCATTTGGACAAGCTGTGTCCCATTCGGTTATACTAATATGTATTTCATGCACTAAATCTTACCTTGTTATGAAATATTTATCTGATGTCAGTGCAGCTTATGCAGAATCAAAGTAAAAGTTGTATTTTTCAGTCTTATTCATATGACACAGAGTTGATTTTGCATCTGTTGCCGTTTATTTCTCCATTATTCATTGAGTGAAGAAAAATTGGTTGCAGCTCATATGGGAAGAGCCCGTTTATTACACCTTGGCTCTAAGCCATTAACCTTCCTGTATTACAGTACTGCAGTATATATTTACATGAGATTTCAGTATATTGCAATCACCTTTGTTTGTCCATACAAATAAATGTGAGCATTATTTTCTACACCTAGTTGACATGAATGAACCACACTTACAATATCACAATCTCTGTTTACGTGTGGAATACAGAATACTGTGTATTTATTTATCTTTCATCTTCTTCCCTCTGATCATATAGATTTATTACTTCCAGCTTAATTTACAGCAGCTATTTTTGGTTAGTCTCTATCTTACTGCTTTTATGAAACTTCAATGAATTTATATCATCAGTGACAGAGTTATTGTTATCACCAACCTAAAAGCAAAGCTGAGTTACCTACCATCCTTCCAACTGTAGAATTCCTGTATTCATTTCTCCTATATTTTTGTATTTTCAATTTTCTAGTCTATGCTGTTTATCTGTCTTATTGGTTCCTCATCCCCAGTGCCACCATATTCTTTTCTATTATATACATTTACTATACAATTATTCCTATATGTTGTCTATATCCCTCCTTCTGACAATATCATTAATCTTTTCATTAACTTTTCCAACAATTCTTGTCCTTCCCAAAGTCTTTGCCTACTCCCAAATCACAGATCTTATGTTTAATGTCAATAAGATCTTCTGTTTAATGTTAATATTCTGTTAATGTTAATAAAGGCAGATTAATTATTTACAGGACTCTATTTAGATTTTGCAGTTAAATCACAGAAATTGTTAAAGGATTAATTCATTGTGGATATGAACAATCAGTACGTGAATTTCAGTTCACTTCCTATATCTGCTTTTGGAATTAGAAGTCAGTAATTCTGGTTTAATTTTATAATTTTATGTTATCCTTCATGTCTTATGGTTATTGTTAAAGTTCCAGGTTACTGTTCTGCTCCAACATTTAGAATATTCTCCCAGTTTTGATGCAATTATCTGTATGAAATAGGTACCCTTTTAATCCTGGCTCCAACTGCTATGTATACCTGATAATATTTAGCATATAAACCTATATCTATCTATCTATCTATATACATTTCTATACATAGATGTTAACTGGGACAAAAAAAAAGTCCTAAAATCAAAGTAAGCTTTAAGAACTTAGATGTCTTTTTACCTTAAGAATCAGGATATTTTTTTTTAATGTAGTAGGATAATTCATGTATAAATATGCCTGTCTGAAAGTTTTGGCAATACTCTTTACTTTAAAATTTCAAGCATGTCTTCTGGTACTTGTGCTGTCGCATAATAGAATAGAACAGGGTTTTGTAAATGAAAGAGGATGAGAATGTAATTATCAATAGAGCAAACTTCTGGCCTCCAAACAAAATACCTTCTATCAAAAAAGAAAAAAATGTTCTGAACATTCTGTTACTTAGGGATCAGAGAGGAGAAATAATTTTCTATGAAGGAACAAAAGTATACTAAACCAGGTAGAAATGATAGGAAAGAGATGGGAAGATTCTTATTTGTAATTTTATGAACTCATGGAAGGCACAATGCATATGGCTATAAGTAGAAACTGACATTTCAATTAAGGGGGCAGAGGGGAAGGAGGAAGGGGGAAGAAGAGGGAGAGAGAAGTATTTTTTAACCCCTGCTTCCTTGCATTAGATTTGGAAATGTTCACTATTTTTGCTGGGAAGAGGGGTGTCTATGAGAAAAATTACACAATATACAACTATTTGGATATGAAATTTCTCTGTTCCTTAGATTAGTTGCTTTTTATGGCTACAAGTGGACAGATTGAAAATTGTAAATTAATGAGTTTTATTAACCAAAAATAGCTTTGAAAACACATACAAAGCTTACAGGAAGCAAAATAAGACATTCTTTTGAGTGCAGTTTTTCTTCTTTGATACATATATGTACATATACGTATATGTACTTATAAGTGTAGATATGTATATACTTATATACATGTATATACATATATACTTATATACACTTATATGTACATATATATACATATACATACGTATATATACATTGATACGTATATGTACATATACATATATGTATATGATACATATATTTTCTTCTTTGATACATATATGTATCAAAGATAGTATTGCACTTCTTGTGCATAAAGAGTATATGCTATTCAGTATAATTTTTTTAAAACCCCAATGTGCTACCGAACAGTCAAATTCTCATACAATTCAGGTATGATATGATGCAAAGACTTAGTGAACTTACAGTGCAGCACTTATCAGGTCTGTCCATTGTTACCCAACTATAAGGATGGGATAAATCACCATAATTCAAGTGTGAAGGGAAAAAGAACATGCTAACTTATATCTACTGTGAGATACACAGTTGACTTTATATCTGAACTGGTTGGGCATTGGTATCCCTCCTAAACCCTCCGCTTTTCCCTTTTAGTGCTGAGCATGACATTATAATGGTATGGAATATCTCTTTGGTTAGTTTGGGTCATCTTCCTGGTTGTGTCCCCTCCCAACCTGTTGTGCATCCCCAATGTAATCACTGGAGGGGCAGAGAGAGAAACAGAGAAGGCCTTGATGCTGTGCAAGCACTGTTTAGCAAAAGCTAGAACATTAGTGTGTTATCAGTACTGGTTTGGTCAAAAATCTAAAACACAGCACCATATGAGCTGCTATAAACAAAATTAACCCTGTCCTAGCCAGGTCCAGTACATACACTAAAAATAAAACATTAATTATCAAACTATTTTGCTATAAAAGTGAACAGATTTTCATGAGCTGTGATTTCACATAAAGTTTCTAAGTAATCTAATTCACTTAAAGTACTACTTTAAATTTCTAAATAGAGATTTTTCAAAACATGCCACTCATCCAGAGAGAAATTTTATAATCGTGATTTTCAAACCACATAAACATAATAGGGCCGATCCCCCAATAGAAAGCCATGCTACTAGCACTATTTTAGTAAACTTATTATTTTGATCAGGCTATTTTTGAGCATATCATACAATGAAGTTTACTAGAGCAGGCTGTATGTGCAGCCTCTGTGTAGAGTATAGTTATGTATATGGTTTAGGTATGTATAGATTTTAGATGACAAGCAAAACCCACACATATTCAGGGTATTGAACAAAATGTTAATTTTAACTTTACAAAGTTAATGTTCAGAGCTGTCAGACAGTTAAATGGTTTTGTAATAGATTTTCTGAAAGCTTAAAAACTACTTCCTTTTTTTTCTATATTCTTCTAAGGTATACAAGTATTCAATGCTTTAAGTAAAATAGAACTCTCTAGTAAAATCAAAGATCATGGAAAATAGCTGTATTTTGTGCAAGGATGGAATAGGGCAATATAGTAACTGATTAGATAGAATTTCTTGCAAAACCATCAATTAATTGTTTGCAACTCATTTTGTCTCCTTAAATCAGTAGTGCGGGAATCCAAGACTGGGCCACCTATAGCACAGCAAAATTTTAAGGCAAAATTGCTTTGCTAATGGTCTATAACTTGAGCACAAACCTGTATTCTGTCTACAGGATGCCTGAAAGTGGAATCCCAGTTGTCAGAACCAATCTGGACCTGTTAAAATCAAATTACACACAATGAGAAACTATCTGGCACAAATTTGAACATGGAGGAATGTGTAGATGCAGTAAGAGACATTTGCTCAAACTGCAGGAAGCTAATTTAATTTCAGCATAAAATTCTTTTTAGAAACAGATGAATAAAGGAGGCAAAAATCTGGCTTTTAATGACTACTATTGACTTCCCCATGGACAGGATTTTATATCATCCATCATACTGAAAAATTCATAGTTATTATGTATGGAGAAAAAAAAAACCAAACAGAAGATGACAGTATTAAACAGCCTAAAAGATATTTTTCCTGATCACAATGTAAAATCAAGTCCAGATGATATGTACATATTATGAATTCTGAGTTACCAATTAAACTCTACCTTAAAAGCACAATGTTTGTTACCATAAAATCAGAACAAATCTTAAATCCAAAAAAGTTGCCAATCATTTCTTTTTCCTTCAGAACATGGGTAGACATTTTCAGATGTTGCCTATTAGAGAAACTCTGTGGGATATTTTGCTTATATGAATTTTTAATTATCACAGAGGGTTCTGGTTCAACTTTTAAAACAGGAAAAACACCCTCACAGTCATTACCATGGTTCACTTTTGTAATAAATGTGAGATCCCCAAGTTACCATGCTTTTTAGAGGGTTTCTGGCTTAGGTATCATGTCTGTGCAGTGTCTTTTTTCAAGTTAAAATACCAAATTTGTACTTTTCACAAAGTTGTCAAGGACTGAAGGAATATGAAAACTCAGTTGACACTGATTTCAAGGGAACGATGACAATTTACAAGAGCAGAGAATGACATTAAAGCTGAATCCGTAATGTCACTACTATTTGTCAATTAACATGTCAAATGCTAGTGTCTGAACTATTCCTCTCTGTGAATAGACTTCAGCTTTCCAAGGTTAACAGTTGTGCTACTTAGAAGAGTGCTCAGTTTTCATGAAGCAATTTTAAAGCAAAAAAAGAAAATCTAAATTAAAAGTTTCCTAACAATATGGAACTCAAATGTGACAGTTTTACATTGGTTTCTTTCTGTCTGTCAATATAACTCAGCAAATAAAAGTCTATTACTGCTTCAAAGCCATTACATTTATCATGCCTCCACTTTTCCCACCTTGTAGCCTCCCCACGTAATAGATTTCCGAGTTCTGGTGCCTGCAACAACTGCAATACCTTGTTATTTTTAAAAGTTTCCTAATAGCAAGAGCTATTGAGATGCTTGAGTAGGCGATGTTATTGTTTGATAAATATCCTGAGAGCTTGCAATGACTGTCCTCGCAGTGAGCTCTTTTCTGAGAATCCTATTTTTTAATTATCTGAAGGTAAGAACAATAAATACAATTTATATCTGTCATATTTTTGCAATGTATGGCTGCTAAAGCCTTGATGATAAACATATTCCAAACACATAACTAAACTATTACTCCAAATTTGCTTGAACAGATATTAATTGTTTGAGCAGTGAATACATTTTACTGCTTTCTTAAAAAATGTTCAGCTTACTTCTCTTTAGCAATGATTCTGTTTTACCTATCATAAAGCTGTTCAAATTTTCTGAATTCTAACAAATGCTAATACTAACGACACTTTGTGCACTACAGACTAAAGATAAACTGCAATCAGTTTATATAAGTCAACCTAATTGTTTATTGGGCATTCCAGAGATACAAAGTTTTATTTGATGTGTTTCAAGGATACAGGGAATCTTCTTCTTTTAATTGTTCCCTGATGGGTTTAGTAACACACCAGATCTTCACGTTGTGACTGTTGGTTGCAGTCTTCTTATGCAGGATCTCCCCATGCAGTGGCCAATCTTCTTCTATCTACATCCCACGGCATTTAACACTAATATATGAAGCACTGAAACAATATGTGTTGAGAAAGATGATGGAACCCTGGGAAAAAAATGCAGGAGAGAAAGTTACAAGTTTGAGTGTTAAAGGGAAGCAGAGAGAGGCAGATAAGGTTACGTTGAAAGACAGACTACATGATTTTTGGGGTGTCACCTACTGTTTTCTGTTCACTGCTGATACTTCATGATTTTGCAGTTACTTACAATGTGAAGAGATATACTAAAAAAGTGAGATTGCATGGAATATTATGAAATTTGAAAGAATGGAGTGTGTATTCATTGGCTCCATTGAGAGTAAGAGACATCTAGAAAGAAAGTGAATAATATTTGAAGGATATTTATATCTAAATCTTGGAGGAATTATTTAGTCATATGCAAGAGTGGGAAGCAGGAAAGAAATCTGGGCAACTGAATTAGAAGAGAACTTAGAGAATCTACCAGTAAGTACTCTGACAGAACTATTCTGAACTGAAGAACAGTCCTATGATATTTGGTTTGATTTTTGAAGTTTAGACAAAAAACAGGCAAAAACATTGGAAACCTGGATGATTGATCCTGTCAGAAAGGCCCCCTTTATGTCAGTTTCTATGAATAACTTTTGTAAGTTTCAATAGGTTTGGATGGAGAAATAGTTACCAGAAAACAACAGGCTGAAAAGAGGAAACGTACATGCTGAGTAGGGAGTGTGTACAAGCTCATGGACAAGATCTGGAAACCAAGAGTCCTGCTGGATCTGCAAGAATTGATGAAGTCAGGACACCACAAGTTTGCTGAATCTGTACAAGGCCACTAGAACACACTCAGCACCAACAAGAGGTTGTGTAACTTGGGCCACATCCAAGAGTGCAATGGCTGTTTTGTGCAGAGGAAGATTACAGCGTTACATAAACACCTGATGAAACAACCATCCTTCTGAAGGACTGCCCAACTCCTGTCTAAAAACCAAGTGACATCAGTATGTCCCCCTGCTCCAGAGGAAACAGCTGGGTTTGGTCCTTGACTGGCGCTCCAACTGGGTAACTGCAAGGGGAGGTGAGAATGAATAAGTGAGTGTACTGTGTGAATACTTACCTTTTATTAATAATGACAGCTTGATTGCATTAATAAGAACAATTTAATGAATAAAATGCTTCATAGAAAGGCTTCAGAGGTTGTGATCTTTGTCTCCCCCTGAATCAACCCCCATTAGAGAAAAAACAATTTATAATAGTCCTGATACAAAGAAAAATAAGAGATGACATTTATATAGAGTATTTGCAACAAAAGCACAGTTCAGTAAAAAGTGGAAAAGGAAGATTTTGCAGTGATACTTCAATTAGCAGAAATACATTATAAACATCTAACCATTCAAATACGTTGCCTTCAATTCAGAGCATGTCGTGTCATTAAGTTGAAGACCATTAGTCCATCTTTGGTACTCAACATGTCAGGGAGGCAATGCTGGCCAGCTGACAAGAATATACAGCTGGCTTGGCTCCCAACTCTAACCCCAGGCTTCAAAGTGTTTGTGAAAAGTAAGTCTCTTAGGCTTTCCATGTTTCATTTTTCACAGAAAGGGAATGAAACAAGCAACTTGGATCTCCTTTGTAAAAAGCTTTGATGAAAATGTTTATAAGCATTTAACGCTATCATTTCTTTTCCACGCTACAAAGAAAATCAGAACCAACATCCCATCTTCTTGTCTGAGATTCTCCATTCAGACAGATAAAAGAAATTATTCCCTCCTGATCTAGCTCATAGGGAAAAGATAATTTCCTTTATGAGCAGAAGTTTCACAATGGCAATGAATAGTTAGATAAGCATCATACACTGGACTCCGCTAAAGTAACACTTTGATTGTTCTTTCTCCAATTAAACCTTTTTAGACTTCAAGTCAGACATTTTGGGACTATAAAATTTAGCTTTATTATTTAGCTTTTCTATGCATTTTCAATAGTGAACATTAGAACTCTGAGGAAGACAAAATAATAAAAAGCACTAAGCATAAATATATGATAAGTTAAAGGTGGACAAGGGAAGGGTTGTTTGTTGGCAGCATATTTAAATAAGCTATACTGCATATTTACTGTTCCTGTATCTGATTTGCTTTTTATATATCTTCAGGGTGATTTTATTGACATCTCTTCCACTTTGCATTTTGCCGGAGAAGATTTGCATGTTGTGATAGAAAATCCTTTCCTATGATATTTCCTTCCCTTTCTAGTAATTTTCTCTCATCTTTTATGTTCTGTATCATGCATGTTCCTTCCATGTTTATACTACCTCTGTATAGTTTCTTAGAGATCTTTTTTTTTTTCCTGGGCCTCTATTGACATTTTCTTTCTTTAGACAAATTCACTGTAATTAACAGATAATTATTGTTCTCTAATTTAAATCGTTATTCTTATTACTGCTTGGTCTGAACACCCAGAAGTCTTCAAATCCTGGAAATTGACCACTGTCTACAGAAGTCACTGAGAAAAGCTCAGCATGTTGGGTGGCTCAGCTCCTCCAAGGCTAAGCAGCAGTTAAGCCTGGGTCTGAAGAACCTAAGTACAAAAATGGTCATTTTGGTATCCAGGTGCTGCCAGAATCCTTTGTATATATTTTGCATTAGCAGACTTCGCATTAGCAGACTTCCCCTAGTTCACAAAGGAATCCCTGTGGCAAAGCAAAAACTTAAATTAATATCTCAAAAATATCTCATACCTGTATGATCACTCTTCATAATCTCTAAGCGGCCAAGATTCTAGACCTTGCTATATTCAGTATCCAGGTCTGTCTGGGACTTCCTATGCATGACTGCATTTAATTGACACTTGGGATCCACTGCAGACTATAGTGAATTTTTCTTGCCAGAACAATTTCCTTCTATATAATATGTAAAGTGCAGCTAGTTATTCTTTATACTTTATAAAATTTGCAAGGCCCTATAAGGAATTAGAGACCTCAGGGGATGGACACTTGCACACTGTAACAGACAGTTTTAGGACAAATGTTGTATTATACAAACTGACAATTCAAACTATTGAAAAAAGGCTGTGCTATTATTTCCATTTTACACATGCAAATGTGGAGCAAAAATAGTTTAGAAAACTCATTCGTAAAGGAACCTGATTGTCCAGCTTGGGACAGTGTTCTCTGGGAGTGCTTTAGTTTAGAAGAAACCTCTAGATACAGAAGCAAAATTATGCACTGGTACCCAGATGTAAAATATTTAACTCAAGCTAGACACCTTATCCAAGTACATCATTCTTTAATGGTCAGTACAAAGTAAAAAGAAAGAGGCAGTAAAGCATCAATCACCCTTTTGAGTGGCTAAATGGCATTTGGAGGCAGGGACAGGATGCTGTGTCTGAGAATACTAGTTCATTTCTGTTAACTAACCCAAAGAAGCTGCCTCATTTCTTATTGCTTCATTTAGGGTGGGATTAGCTCCACATTCAGACAGATGAATGCCATTGTCTATATTCAGTTTAGTCAATACAGGCAAGAGTGCCAAGAGCTATTCGTTAATCTTAAAGTAGCCACCTATCTTTGTTCACTTGAATAGCTTTATATTGTCTACTGACTGTATTGACTAGATCTCCATTGACTATACCAGGGTCTTAGAGACTAAGTTAAGAAGCTGACACCTACATGTAAGAGATTAAATTTAAGAGTTAATCTGGAGCTGAATCCTATCCTTAACAGCTGAGTATTTCTGAAGACTTCAGTCAAAGTAACTTGCTTAACTGAATACAGGAATATAACAAAATGGGATTAGAATTGGGCATTGGACCATCAAATCCCCTACAGATATTTAGGCAAAGCTGATACGTGAACACCTGCTTGTCACACTCTTTTCTCAACAGTAATAAACATTTCACAGCACCTCATCAGAAATTGTAGAGATAAAAATACACACTGCAATATACCAAAGCTGGGAACAGGATCCACATCTCAAGTTCAAGACAAGTGCTTAACAAGAATAGCCATTTTTCCTCACTGGGAGAAATAAGAAGCTATTTTCTAGCTCAGTATACAACTAATTAAAAATCTCAAAGATACAGACACAAAATATTTTTTTTGTAATAGCTTATGAGGTCTAACATTGCCAGACTACATGAAAAGAAATGGTTTAATAAACAGTGCATCTAATTTATCTGTTAATGTAGCCCTACTTATGGTCAGCAAAACTGGTTGGAATAATGATACCAAAATCATTAATCTGTTACATTTTTTGGTTCTGGTAAAATTAAGCTGGAATCAGAAGTGGGAAAAAACACATTGGTTAATAACCATTGAACATGCAGTGGGTTGGGGTTTTTTGTTGTGTATGCTTTGTTAATGCAGCATTTGGCATTTGCTATCACTTGCTCAAGCTAATTTCCATACTATTTTGAACATTTCTACTTGTGATTGATTGCTTTTTGAATCATGTCATCCTGCTCTCTCTTGTTGCCTGCTATTTTCGTTCTTTACCCTGTAACTGGCAATAACTTGCAGTCTCAAATATACTACATACATGCTTTTGGTTCACTGGGATAGGGAAGTAGGGTGCAAGGAGTGATGAAAATGGTACGGGAGAGACAACCCTCATGTATATTGTTTATCAGTATACTGTCTATGTTTTGTGCTTGCTCTCTTTTCCTTTTAGTTCAAGATTCTGGAGATTATTTCTAATGCCTATATATTCAAACAGACTTACAACCTAGAAAGAACTAGTGAAGGAAATTGAGATCCACTGTTGGATTAATTTCAAAACTCCTCTTTCCCTTAGGGATACCTGTTTTGTATATTATAGCAAAAGACGTCTGCTTTGAAATTCAGGTATAGATGGAATTTAGTCAGCTCTGCAAGATCTACTGGATTTACTTGACTTTGGAGTGGAAGAAGGATATTTTAGGTTGGGTTGTTTTGTTTTTTTAAGAAAATATTGAGGCAGAGGAAGGAAGCATCTTTCCTTTATTGTTGATAAGTCATCCTTGAAAAAGAAAATTTAGCAGAGGTGTCTACAGCTGCATGATATTTAAAATATGGTCACAGAATATGAACCAGATAGAACTTTAAAATAATATAAATTAAACTACTATCCAAAAAGTTCTCCCTATGTTTGAAATATCACTCAAGTTAGAAGTCAAAGAGGAAAGAAAAGTATTCATTGACTTTTTTTTTCCTTTTACACAGATGTTTCCCCTTTAAATTGAATTTGATGATCTCAGAAAACTTTTATAGTCACAAGATGCAAGGGGCAGCTTTGAAACTCCTCTTGATTTCATTGAAGAGTTTTAAAAAACACTAAGATTGCTAATATGATGGTACCAATGTGCTAACTATTGTCATAAAGTTATATCATACATAAAAAAAAGTGATGCAAATACTCATTTTGCCTCTAAAACACTACCCTTTTCTTCCTACTCTGGTCACCACGACGAAATCTCTGAAGTAAGCTAACTGCTGGGAGGAGGTGCTATAACTCTGTGTGGTAACTCAGCACTGGAGATGCAGGACTGGGCCTTCATACACAAACTGTACCCAGGCATGGGGTTACCAACAACCAGTCACTCTGCTGGCATTGTAATCCATTTTTATCTAGATCAATTTTAGCTCAGGTTTGTCTACCTGTATTTTGATTGTAATTTCTAGTAAGTATTGATGTACCTTGTCCATCTGGCAAAATACTACTGTGGACTTTCTATCTAGGGATATATCTATAAAGGGATAAGCACAACTATTTGCTTTTTCCAAAATCTGCGGGAAGAGTTGGACACCCCTTCCCCCCTCCACACACACACACTGGTGACCATCTTTCTGTTTCTGCTTCTTAAGCTAAATATTATTTGTCTAAATGGATGCAACACTCGAAACAAATTAAAAGCTGAATGTGTTTATTGGTGGAGATTAAGAACTGGAAGAAATACTGCAGCATAGGATTTCCTGTTTATTATTTCTTTTACTTGCTATATTTACTCAGTTCTAGGATTAATTTTGGAGCTGTGTAAAGTGCATAGTAATCCTAGATGTGAGCAGCATAGAATCTACTCATTTTCCTTTGTCATCATCAGAACAAGTATAGCATGGCAAGAAATAGCAAAACAATTTCAAGTCCCCAAACATGGCTTTTTTCCTTTTTTGTTTATTTGGTTTTTTTTAACATTAGTGTAATATTAACCAGGAAAACAGAAATTAACTTCATTTGGAAAAGCAACTTCCCAGAAGATACAAGTTTCTGTGCAGCTTAGATTTTAAATATAACCTTTAAAGATGGATTTGGGGGATTAGCCATGACCTTAGTGATGTAATGGGTTCCTGGGAGGCATCTTTTTTTTGGAATGACTGCATGTTTTCCCATCTCTAAATGCTTTGTCATGAAGTCAGAACACATAAATATTATCTATATGATTATATACATTAGCCTACTACCAGGACTGAGAAAAAATGTTACAGATAAAACTTATGTTTTCAGGCAAATTAAAAGCATATGCTGAAAGAATATCACTGAAAGATTTCAGGTTCCATTTGAGTATTGTTTCTGGACTTTATTTGATATGACAGAATTACAGAAAGACTGAACAATTCAGGCTGGAAGGGACCTCACAAAGTCTCTTGTGCAATCACCTGCTCAAAGCACAGTCAGCTGTGTGGTCACCAGGCTGCTCAGGACTTTATCTGTGTGTTCATATACTCATAACTTCCCCCTTCCTCCACAACAGCTATAAGGCCTGAAGGTGAGCAGTCAAAAATACAGGTTTGAAATAAAAGCCCTTAATTATTTCAGTCCATAACCTATATTTCAATTAAAATCATTTAAAGTTAAAATGATTATTTCACTGAGATAGAGGGTCACTTTTATAGTTCCTAATCTTACACGACCTAAGCACAATACCTTGATTTACAATGCCATAAGCTGATATTTAAGCAGGCAGTGTTCATCCATTAAACACTCATTTTAAATTCCTCTGTAATAAGCAAATAGTGTGCCAAAGTCTTATACGATGTCATTTATTTAGGCCACTGACATACAGAAGTCCCTTATAGCCCAGAAAAAAAAATTGTGTATGACACTGAGCATACAAGTTTCTCAGAAGATTGGCCTTTGCAGCAATATAAAGCTTAACCCCTATGAGCCATACTAAGGAACACGTAATGCTCCCTTTGTACAGGGCTTTTATTAATGTCTTGTGACTGAGTAGTGAGCAGCACTGAACTGCAAGTACTGAAGCAGAACCTCAGGAAAAACACAGAGATTTTTCTGTTCCTGTGCCTTTGAATGCTGTAACCCAGCTTCTGGGTCACATTTGTGGCTCACAATTTGAGTAAATATATATTTTATAGAGACTTTTGACAACTGAGATTTTTATGCATGTGCATGAGCGCAAGCCTGTCTTCCCCACAGATTATCAGCATATAGATCATATTGTATTGGCACAAAATGGAATAACCAATCCAATACAATTGGCAATAGCAATCCTAGAAACTATAACATGAGATGAGCTCAAGTGAGGTCAGAGCAGGAGTGAATTTCAAGCTGCACCTTAAAATCGCCTGACCTCAAGTCAAACAAGAGTGATGATTAATTAGGTTTACCACATGTCATATAGAAATGAACAGCTTTCCAGGCATATGCTGTGTAGTACTGTGCTGAGTCTTGAATAATCTTTACTACAGAGACAAAGAGAGAAGCAGATTTCAGGGAGGAATGAAAGCACTGGCCCTTTTAATCTCTGTTTATATTTCTATTTCACTATCTCCCAAAGCATAACAGTGGCTTTCAGCCTAGGTGTGGAATTCGTACCAGCGCATGGACTTGTGTCACTAGGGAGTGATGCATTTACCATTCCCATTTCTATAAAGAAACACAATGCTGCATGGGCATCTCCAAATGAGACATGCAATTGGAAAATCTGTGACAGACACTTTAATGTAAATTGTTCTGGTTAGCAGAAATGAGCACTTTTATGAAGGCAAAATTAAAAATAGTTTTTCAGCCTTTAAAACAGAAGCACATGCCCTACACCAACTGTCACAAAAACCTAGGGTCTAGTGCCCACAGAGTTGCCAAGGGAAGGAAGCTTTCTTCGGCAGAACTGAATCACCAGACTGTAATCCAGTGTCCTTTACAATGAAAACAAATCTGGTATCTTGCGTCCTCTTTGATTTTGCAGATCAAAGCACAGATTAACACACCATTTCCATATTTTCTTCCTGACTCTAGTCATGACAGAAGGGCATTGTGTATGACTCCAAAACCTTTCTCATCTCAAGGGCTCCCCAGTCCACCTCAGGGGAAACTGGTTTACAGTAGAAAAATGATAGTTCTTCCTGGGAGTAAAAATGAAATAATTAGACTGGCAATTCCTAGAAATTACATTCATGAAAAAAAAAAAGAGAGAGAAGAAAAACAAACAAACAAACAAAAAGACTCCAGGATGAAATAGAAACCATAGCTTTAGATATACCAGCCAGTGCAAAAGTGACAGCTTCTCCCTGTTCTTACATAAACAGGTAAACTTTTCTTCTTTTCCTACTTCCCAGTGTGTATTACTGTGAGTTGTAGAAAACAGACTCCTCTTTAAATCCTGTATACACAACAGCCTGAAGAAATTCCTCTCTAGCTAAGTGTAAAAGGTGACATTTTCAAGCACTGGATGAGCCACTCACACAAAAGAGCTCTACAGAACAATCTACAAGAAGAAATAAATCAGTCAGGGTCAGAGTTTATATACTACTTTTTTTGTCCCTTCCCACCGTAATGAGTGTACAATACTTCTAGCTCAGTTAACCTTGTCCTATTTTAGCTAGACTTGATCTGATCCAAAAAACAGTGACTTTTTTCATAGAGAAGATAAGGCCCTGTGACCTAGCTGTGAGAAAGCAACTAGCAAAAGCATGGCAGGACTACAGTATTTCTGAAAGCACAAAGAAATAGCAGTGCATGCCTGAGGACATCTGTGTAGCAGTTCAGTGCGTGTGAGCCACCCATTACCTTGGGCTCCAAGTCGAGACAGTTATTAGATGAAGCGGTACCTCCTCGCAGGCGCTCTTCTACAGCCATCCTCCCTCCCGCCATGGCTGGGCTGCCATAGCAATTGCCTAATCCCTTCTGTTGTAGAGGCTCATACATCTTACCCTGTGGATACTCCGGTTATGTTCCTGCCCTTTCCTCATCCTGCTCTTATGTGTGCCACCTCCTCCACACAGCCTGACACCCGGACACTCACATCTATTACCGTCCTTTTTCACATGAAAATCACCAAGTCCTGACAAGGCAAAACATAAACCTCACACACTAACTCTTCTGTTGTTTTGGGGTTTTTTCCCACGTTCTGAAAGAAACCATATAAAAAGGACAGTCTGTGCATTTCCTAAACATGTACAGCTACACAATGCATAGCTTGCCTTCAGGCTTTCCATAGTGCCCAGAGTCCTGCCAAGCAGGCTTTAAATAATTTAACAGGTATTCATAAATGCACACTTAATCAGACCTGTAATATGTTATTTCAGCTTATCTTGCCCCCAATATCTTCTTCTTCTACCTCACTGAGGCAGATTAGTATTTTTGCATTTCTGCCAGAGGGATTCTTCAAGATGAGATGGGCAAGAAACCAAATAACATCAGGTTTTCATCTGTTAAGAGCCACACAACTACCCTATCAAAGTGACTAGTAAAAATTACACACAAGTATATAAGCTTCCAGGAAACAGTTGTCGGACCTTCATAGCTATATACAGTATTAAAGGTGACTGTAAAACTGGAAAAGTACCTTTTGCTACTACTGTGCTCTTTACAGAGTTTCTAAATTTGTAACTAACTTTGAATTAGAATTTGGAGTGAGTTTAAGATATAATAGGTACTCGTGAATAATTTCATACATTGGTGTTTCTGTGATCGAAGTGTCTCTGCTTTATAGCTCACCACACTCAGGAATGGATACTGGTGTATAATTCCACATTTATATAAACTTCCAACCTCAAAGCTTGATAATTTATGAGTAAATTTCACTGTTGCTCCACTTTTATTGTTCAAAAGAAGAGGATAAAAAAAATCTAATTATTTCTGGTTTTGTATGACATGCTTTACAACTGAAAAACATAAAAGTAGAAAGTACTCAAAATATACAGGCGAACTTAAAGGAAGCTGCTCTTTAGAATGATTTCTTCTCTTGAAGTAAGTTTACAGTGACTGTATGGTATTAGAAAGTGCAAAATATCACTGTGCTACTTCTGAAGCATGTGGTAAGCCTTTCATTGCAATGAGGAAATGACTGGGATAGGTCAACAGTCTATTTCAGAGGAAGAAAATTAATTACTTTATAGGGGTAATGTACAGTACTACTATCCAAATAATAATAAAATTTACTGTCCAACAGTAGACAAGTAAGAAAATAGTGTGTGTTCCCACTCCTTCCCTTCTGAAAAACAAGTAAAAAGAAAAATTCAGGTTCCAGCACCACATTGATAAATCAAGGTTATTAGTATGACCAATGGACCCCAGATCTGATTCTGAAATCATGAACTGTATGTCAACCTAAGAGCACAGTGGACACTTACTTAGAGAAAACTGTGAAGGCTCAGAAATATCAGTAGACTTTCTAGTATTCAGGACCTTTCCATATGTTTTAAACCATGCAAATGTCAAATTCTCCAGGCTAAAAGCAAACTCTCCACAAACACACAGATAGGGAGATTACTGACATTTATTTAACACGTTTAAAATTTGCTAAGCTTAAAAAATTGACTTTTGAATTTATAAATTTCCAATCAGAAAATTCTGGTCGATGATAATGCTAATGAATAAAGTAACTGAGTAAAACCCTCCTACTTCACTGGAGTTTGATTTTGTAAGTTACAATTTACAAACATATATTAAAAAAAAAAGATACCTGATAAAACACTCACTGGATTTCCTACTCATGTCTACATGCTGTAATTTGTGTTATATTTTTGTATGGTTTTATCAAAGGTCCTCAGTTATAAAGAGTATTCAGCTTCTGTCCACCACCTTCTTTTTTGAAACAGAGCTCTGTTTAACTATGACATGACTCTTTGATAGGACGCATATTTCTTTATAAACTTGGTAAAATGCAATTAGAAAAATGTATGCCCCAAACATCTGGTAAGCACTAAACGAGTCACTGCATTACCCTAATGACGGTATGAAGTAATTAATTTCAAAACATAATCAAGATACTTTTGATAGGAAAATGCCCCACATATTAAAAAAGAAAACTGGCCTAGATGTTTTCGGGCAACAGAAGAAACCTCCTGTTAGTTGCCTGGTAACCTTATTTAGAGTGGTCATTTCTAAATCATACCCAACAGCCAGTGAAAGATTGAATTGTGGCTCAAACAAAAGAGTTTTTCCTTTATTCCATCGTGTACCATCTATTAAATGGCTATTGAATTTAAAATGGAACAGGCTTGAATATTCTCATTTTATGTACCATATGCTTGCTTATAGGCACTCAGAGTAGTTAGCTACCCATGAATAATACTGCTTCATTTTCAAATGAATGCATTTGTCTTTTGCAAGTCCTCCATTCCACTTCCTGCTAGAAAGACCCTCTCATCCCTAACACCCTGGATAGACATGTATAAACTCTTCATAGTATTTGGTCTGACCTACTGATTTTGAGTCTTCTCTTTTTTCAAAAGTAAACTGTGCCAGTTTACCAAGCTCCAGTGAAACTTTGCTCCTGACTCATATATTACCTATATATTTTGAGAGCATTCCAAAACTCTTCTAAATCCTCCTAGGTCCCTATTTTTTAAAATAAAGATGGCCACTGATAAATATTTATCATGAAGACAATTTTTATTAACAAATATATTAGGATTCCATATGATCTTAGCATAATAAAGAGATTAATTTCATAAATGCTCCATTTTACAAAAAAACAAAATAGCTCATGGAGCCCTATACTGTCTCAAAAATCTGACTCCAATTGTCTGCTGAGTTATTTACACATGATGTATAATATTTATCTGCTCTATTATATAGATGGTGCTTTAGAGGGAGCTTTGTTTTTCTTTTTTGAAATCCTCATTAAAACAAAATTCAAGAAACCTTCAAATTTGAACCTCTGTTCAATCACTTTATTAATTTTTTTCTCTGGAATCTCTCTTCATAAAAATGCTTCTTTTTTATGATCAGTATTCTTTGTTAAAGAATTAACATTGCATATGCTGTATTTCTCGAGAAAATTTCAGAGAAAGATTGCTTTTTAAAATTCAAGGGAATTGTCACCTATAATTTTCTTGCATATCTAGATCAAGGCATCCTTTGAAATCATGTATTGTGTGAAATTGACAGGAAGTTTTAGATAATGCAGATCTGAAACATGTAACAATAATAAACCCAATGAATAATAGTACAGTGGCAGATTCATTTTGGGATTCAGTAACACTACCATCTTATTTAAACATGATATTTCCTAGTTTTTGCAAAATGCTTTGATGTAGAAAGCCTCTTTTTTTTCTTATTGTCAGTGCTGTGCACATAAAGAAAGTGAACTATCTAAAAATATATGCTATCTAGATGATCAAAATATTAAGTTAGCAATCCTCTTCTATTAAACCATCTTGAGTTTTGTTTTAAAATTCATGGTTTATTTGAAGAAAATTGTCAGCATCTTATTCATATCAGGGGCATTAATTTGCTATTCAGATTCATACTAGTGCTTTTAATATAACATTCAGCAAGAACACAAGCTAATAAACATAAAATAAATCATTCTGATTTGCAGCACATCTCCTTAAAGCAAGTAGATAAGATAAGTGATAAGGGGACAGATCTTAAAAGTAATTTCATCCTGAAAAGTATCTAAAAATTGGAGTGCTTTATCTGGTCAATATCTCAAGCTTCCAAACCTCTTAAGTTTACAATATCCAGGATGGCTTTATTCCCAATACACTGACAGATGCGAGTCTTGAGCTGGAATTTTCATGAAGCAGTCTATTGCACATAGCTTGATTTTATAGATCCAGTTCTTACTTTTTTTAAATTTAAAAGACTTTTGCGCAAAACAGAGGTTTAAATTGGTGCTTATTTTGGTGTTACAGCTATAAAGAAACTGACTTTTTTCAAAGAACAATTTGTATGTTTACATTTTTGCTTTCTCAACTGAATGCCAGTTAAGATTTCGGGTACAAAATAAACTATAAGTGAAAATTCGAGTATTTCAGTTTTTAACTACCTTAATGAAGGAACAAAACGAAAGTGCTGTTTGGTTTTGCGTATTATAAACTGCAAATGTGTTTGGGAAAACGTTCACACCAGACATTAGCAAGGATGATTTAAATAAAAAGCAGAAGAGTAAATGAGCATTTCTAATTGCAAAATCTTGCCAGTTCTAGTGATTGACAAGGCAACTGTAAATTTTGACATGAAATCCACTTGCTGCCTCATTGACTCTGTTGGGCACCTTTTGATGTGCACAAGTTTACCACAAAATATACATAGCACAGGAGTATAAAGCAGTTATAAAGTCACAGAATAGTGGCTAACACACACAAAAAAGATAGCAAGGAATAACAATGTACTAGACTAAGCATGAGTATGCCCTTGTAACTACCACCCCTGTAAGACATGCAAGCAGTCCTCAACGAGGTGAGGAAGGGGCAACTTCCCCCACTCCCTGAAATAGCTCCTTGGCATTGCTTAGTCACCACCTTCCAACTCCCTGTTTTTCCTTTTAATTTTATCTGTTTCTATGTCAGTGGGTTTTTCCCATCTTCAGTCCTTGAACTGCTATGTATGCCCATCTCAACAAAATAATCTCAGTCTGCAGTTTTACTGTTCTTTCCTTGTGTGGTTCGTCTCTACAGTTTATCCTTGGTCTGAGCCAAGGTTATGCAGCTGCATCATATGAGACCTTGGCCTTGGAATCACAAGGAGCACAATCTCAGGGATGGGGAAGGTTATGCTGCCACATACAACACTACAGGCATCTGCTCTAATCTGCTCCCTCAGACTGCTACCTGCTTTCTTTCCTGTTATTGCTATGCTATCCTAGAGCTGAAGTAGATTTTAAAGACAAAGAAACAACATCTGTTGAAAGACTAAGCAACAGGTTGACAAAGGATGCAAATACCTGTGGGGAACTATTACCAGGATTATACTTAGCCTCTTATGCAAAACCATCTGCATTTCATAAAGTGTGTTTGAATTAAAAAAAGAAAACAAACTATGGGAAATCCTGTATGTTTTAATATAATACTTTAAAATACATACCTATCATATGCTTCAAAACTACATACAGCTCAATAACTGCTACTCTTTAAACCCAAGCCTTTTTCTTCATGACTACAATGAGGGTGTCTTTATTGCCCTTTGTCTTTTCTGCTAGAAGAAATACAGGACTACTTAAAGGAAGCAAAACTTTATATTATTAGCTTTATTCACACACTTCTACCCCCAACACCATAACTCTTGTTTGAATGTTTCCCTCCAACTTTGAGACTGTTTGCTGAATTCAATGAAAGTTTGCAAGGGAGAAATGATCTCAAAGATATATATTTCCTGTGAGGTTTGTAAAAACAGGCAGCTGGACAGAGGAGAGAGAACTCAGGTTAAGAGCAGAGTATGACCTTCATTTCCTTATTAGGCATCAGACAATACATATCCACAGAGATGTCCAAAATTCCACCACTTGTGAAACTGTTTTTCTCCACACTCCTCCCCCTTCATTAGTTCATCAGTACCCCACATGCCTTTTCTTACATGGTTTAGTACTTCCCATAGCCCACAATCCACCATCCCAGGAAACTGAAATAATCCTATTAAAGGTGTACTTCCTCAGAGATCATGACAGAAGTAAAGCAGAAACAATCCATCCTGCTCCCCCACAGAGCAGGAGATAAATGTTGTGCTTATGTCCAGATCTGCAAGTAATACATTACTTAAGAAAAGGAACCTCTTAGGATAAGGCTATACTACAAACTACAACTAATCTTGCCAGCAGAGCCCCCTTTCTCCCATTCTGCCACAGGTCAAAGATCTACTGGACTTGTATGGAACTTTTATTTTAATAAAAACAAAAATGGAACAAAATTTCTTGTTCTATGATTATTTAATTACTGTAAGAATTTGCAATGTTCAGTCACTGTAATATCAAGAAGGGTAGTACCATTTCAACCTGTTACAATCTCTTTCTCTAAAATGTGTTCAATTGCTTATCAACTAGGCTACCGAAGGGCATAATGAGAGGGTAAATAACTTTTGTATGAAATGTGCTTTTAATCATTTGTGAAATCCTGGATTTTGCCTAATCTAAGCCAATACCGCAATGCTCTCCTGAAGTGAAATGGAACATAGTGCATTCAAGGCACTGGAGGATCTGATTTCAAATCTTTTCTTATCCAAACAGGTATCTTTTCTATAAGGAATGACTAGATGAACAGCAATTTTTTCCTCATTTCTTTATGGTGATTCCAAGCAAACCTCTCATAGAACTAATAATACACTTGCAGTACCTGCAGACATATCATTGCTTTCAATAGCATGACTAGGTATAGAAGAGATTATTATTTCCAAAAATTTTATGATGATCTGTCCTTTTGTGTAGTTTGAGCCACATAAATTCTGTCCAGAGTTTTAGAACCCAGCTCTGTAAGCTCTGCCTGAAATACAGGATAACAAGATGCTCAACCCAATAATGAAAACCATCAAAGATCAGGGCAGAAGAAATATTACTGAGGGAACTTTACTAGCTTGAATTGCAGCAACTGTGACCTTAAGGCACCTAAATGTTGAACAGAGGATGAAACTTAACCCTGAGCACCTACATTCTGTGGATCTTTTTGTGGATTTGGGCCAACGTAATTAAGAATTCTAACTGATCCCACACAGCAGCTCTAATGAATTTTAACTTTCATTTTCAGCTCTCTAACCATGTACAAAGTAATGGACCCAAGGGAAAGATATAAATCCACATATTTCAGGCCAGACTGACCTCTCTAACTGTCAAGAGTTGGGAGGAAATTTTGTCTGGAAATGTTATGTCTTAATTGTCTCTTGCAGCGTTTCTTGAGCTTTACTATGAAGCAACAGGCAGCACAAATTAGTAGTTTGATTCAGAAGAGCATTGCCTGTGCCTATGTCTGAGCTTTTTTAGGTACTAGTCTCAAAACCTAGCACCTAACTTTCAGCTGCCTAAGTTTAAATTGTAAGAAATAAAAAGTTAAGTTTAAAATATTTTTAATAATCACAGAATGATATGAAGTAATTCCTTTTCTACCATTAATTTCTAAATGAGTTGTAGATGTAAGAGTGAGTTTTTTATTATTAGAATGTTCATTAAACAATTCTCTTACAACAACCTTATTATTCTACCTTTTTAAAATAATGAATATCGAGTCAGATTTGACAATATTCTTTGTTAATAAGTAGTTGCTCTGAAGTACTGCAATGTGATCAGGGAAAAACACATCCAAACATAAAATTTGGGCGTGGGCTTAAACAGGCAATGTTTCTTGATTTTAGAGGAATCTCTTGCATTATGAATGTAGCTCATCAGCTCTAGGAACATTAACAAAAGCACAGTATGCAATTTATAACAGCTATTTTTGTACTAGCTTTTACAATTTGAAATCATTTAAGGTTTTTAAGATTTTAATGCAGGATAAATACTGATCCCTTAAATGTTTTATGTTTTTTTGGAACAGTGATACTTTTAAACTATGTTTTGCAAAAAATGTTATTGTACAAACAACAGAACTGCCAAAGTGCTAGGCAGCTAAGTATACAATATTTACCTATATAGTTTGTCCGTGGACCTTTGTCAGATTCTGTTAGTTGCACAATATCTGCAAAGATAACTAAGTCTGATGATTGTTATTTTAAAATTAAACAGGATAACAAGCAGTATCTCAAATAAAAGAGTTCTAGATCTAGGATTCTTATCTTCCAACAAGATTAATTAGGTAACTGCTATAGATCTGTATACTATTGTTACTATACAGCATTTAGGAAATTCTAATAGATTTATTTAAGATTCATTTTAGCTATTTTAGTATTGATAACTTTATAGTTTTGTTTTGTTTTTTTTTTAATATTCATAGATCAGAAACAATAGGATTTATGGGACTGGTGTGTTGACTGCTCTTACCTAGTAGTCCTTTAGGGCCCAGTTCTACCAAAATCTCTCTCTACACTTCCTTATTGCTGCTTTCTTGTGTGCACATTGCACTTCTGAGACATCAGAACAGAATCACTGAAGGACTGGAAGGAGTATGTTTGCTGGTGGGGACTGTCATTATCTGTCCTTTATATTCCTACCCTTTATTCATATGAGAACATTAGCCTGAAACACACGGTGTCTAGATTGGAGCAGGGAGTTAAAATCAGACTGACATCTGGTTTCAGGTAAGTCCTGAGCAAGTTAAATAAATGCTGAAATACTCGAGTGAATTCTATCTTTCAGTTGCGCAAAAAGTCCAATTTCTCAGAGAGGAAGGATGGACCTAGGCACACCACATCTTTTTTTTTTTTTTTTTTTTTGCCTTTTTTGCCTTGCTACAGTAAGGAACACATTGTTCTACAAACAGACAGACATTGGGACAAGATTGCTGTGTTCCATAATGACTATGTCTGACAAGTCAGGCTACAAAAACTCTACAGAAAAAACAACATTCTGAATCTTTGCTTTTCTGAATCTTTGCTTTTCTTTCTCCTGTATGACTAGTAAGTGTTAAAAAGCAACCAAAGAAAAAAAGAACAAAAAAAGAACAAAAGAACACAGGTTTGACTGCAAAAACAAAAACAGACCCAAAGCTTCTCATCTAGTTTTATCTTTTTCCATAAAAAAGGCACAGTTGCTGGCTTTTAATCCAGGTCCTATTCAATACCTTCGGGTTGTTAACACAACCAATTCTATCTTCATGCTACTCAAGAATTACAGTTTTAGGAAAGCAACATACATAAAAAACAGTTGCTTTGCGTACAGCTGTCAAGTCTGCCTTTCCAGTGAGACCTAATTCCTCAAGAGCTGTCTGCTTCCTTCCAGGGACATATTCTCTCTTGATACTGTGTCACTCAAAACTCTGTTGGAGCATTGTGAGGATACAGAGTTCTCTCTACTTAAGCATGCAAGTCTGGTACTCCATCTAGGTGTCCATCCTGTGTACAATGGACAATTACTGTATTTGTTAGCAATCAAACACCTGACAATATTGCTTTTCTGAACTGTAGTTCGAAATAGAGGTTCATCTATTCTCTTTTAGCTGTACAGATATTTTAAAGAAATAGTAGTATGCAAGCCATGCTTAGAAAAGTATATTCCAAACAGCAACCGATCTCTTACAGCTTTTTGATACAAAGGAAATAAGCTAGCTATAAGCAGATGTGAAATTCACAGCTGTTTAATACAATAAATTGAAGTTTAACTAACAGTGGATCTACCATGGAGAAAACATTTTCAAACATGTCACAATGCAGGAAGCATTGGGAGGAGCAAGGAAATTATTTTAGTTTGTCCATATCCTGCATTAACACTATAACCATTGCACAATTTAATTCCAGTTTATCCAATAGTTATGTTAGACATAAAGACACCAGGGGAAAAAGAAAAAAACAAACACAGGAAAAAAAATCAACATATGTCATTGGATATAAGGAATAGCTTCTATATGGGAATCACTGAAGAGTCCTGCTCTATTTAGCTTTGGAGAAAAAGAGATTGAGATTGGTAAGGACAGAAGTAGAGATCACTAAAGACTTCATAAATATCCATGAAATCAGGGGTGGCACAGAGAACACAAATAGGAAATAATCATTTAAACCATGCATTGCTAAAAAAAAAAAAAGGCAACAAGGGAAGTCAAAAGTTAAAAAATCTGAAACAAACTAAAACTGTTCAGTTTTCTTTTTTTTTCTTTTCACATGCAAAGGATTTGTGGAACTAATTGCCAAAGGATGTGGTGGGACCAGATGATAGAAATGTCTTAAAAAGGATATCAGACAATTTTTCAAGGATAGAATGTTTGGTTCTGAGGCAACGTATAGCTTAGAAAGTCTGTAAATTGATGAATGCTGGAACCTGAGAGGTTCCTGAGAAACCATCAGCTCGATGCTTGCCATGAATTTATCTTTTCTAAAAAGATCCAGGGTGATGATGAAGGCTGACTTCTGGTCTGATCCATAAGAACAGTAAATAAAGTTTGGTCAGTTACGTTGGTACAAAAAGCCAACTCCCAGGGAATAGTTTTTCCATTGTACAGCCTTTGTAAAACAGAGATGGAGTGTGGGAAGAGGACAAAGATGCCAGAGGGGTCACAGTGCTGTTTTCCAACACGGTGATTTCTGTGTTTCTTGTGCTAATTTTTATGTCTCCCGAATTCCCAGGTTATTCATTTTCTGCCTAATTAGTTTGCAGTAACATATTCTCCATTATCCTGTTTTTGTTAATCATAATTATGTTAAGAAATCATGACATTAACATTCTCTCGGTGTATTAGTAATATGTTGATCATCAAAATCTATTAATATCTTTGCCACAAAAATATATTTAATCAAAGTTTCTTTTCCCTTTATTGAGCTTCCTGACTCATTTTTGTTTCAAATGCTGTTATTTAGAATGACAAAAATAACAGTTTCTTCACCAAAAGTCAGCATAATTCCAGTGAGCTCTAGAAGACCTGAGCACTAAACCTGTGCAGTACTTCCACATGAAAAACATCAAGCCATGAAAGCTGTACTCAGTTTCAGGGTCCAAAATGGAAATTAAACTAGAGAATCACACCCAAAAAATTTGAACTGCTGTCATGTAAGCCAGGCGGTGGCAGAAAAAGGTCAGTAACAATTGATTGCAATGGAGCTGTCCAAGTGAATACAGATTATCTGACTGAAAAGGTGATGCAGCCTTAGATCCTAAGTTATTAACACAGACACCTGTAAGAGGAACGGGTATACTGAGAAAGCTTATATTGTCATGATATCAAAGTCATACTTTAAATCCAAGTTTACTGTAAAAAAAAAAACCATAAATCAATGAGCAATTAACATTCAGATAGCAAACATCACAACCTTCAACTCTGAGTTATTTGCGAAGGAGCTGCATCAATCTGTTTTATTATTCAGAACTGTCAAATCATTAACAATCCAAAACTTAAAATTTGTTTGCAACAGCTTTATAGAGGTGACATGGTCAAGCATATTACAGGCATTATTTTCTTCACTTTTTCATCAAAATCCAGCATCTATTCCTTATAATATTTGCACAGCAGTGTCAGAAGTGGGAAGTTCTATGCCTTTGCATACTTTTAAGGCAGACTTCCTCTTCAATAGCAAAAAAATACTGAGACTTTATTATGAAATTCCTGCTTCTTGTAACAATTTATAAGAGATGTTAAAGTACAGTACTTTTTATGAAAAAAAAAAATGACACTGAAGAAGACAAGCCTTGTTATTCCGATAATTTCCTTATTTTTTTGCTCTTGAGAAATACAGAAACCAGGATTTATCAGAAGCATCACAGAAACATACATCACTTTTTTTATAGGAAGGTGTCATTCATAATAAATAACGCCAGGTAACTCATTAGGTTTAGAGAACTGTCACTGAAACCTCAACATCGGCAAATAGCGCCAGCTGATTTTGAGTTTTATGTACTTCATGAGAAAGACACCTTTGTAATTTTTTCATAGAATCATAGAATCATTAAGGTTGGAAAAGACCCTTAAGATTATCGAGTCCAACCGTTAAGCTATCACTGCCAAGTCCACCACTAAACCATGTCCTCGAGCACCACGTCTACCCGTCTTTTAAATACCTCCAGGGATGGAGACTCAACCACTTCCCTGGGCAGCCTGTTCCAATGCCTGACTACCCTTTTGGTGAAGAAGTTTTTCCTAATATCCAACCTAAACTTCCCCTGGCACAGCTTGAGGCTGTTTTTGTAATGCCACAGGTCAGAAAGGGCAGAAATTAGAAGGCTCAGAGTCTGCATTTATTTTGCTTTTTTCCTCCTCTAAGTCTCATAAGCACAGAATTACAAAGAAAAAGGAAAGCTGAGGAGGGCAATGTGGATACACACTTCCTTAAAAATCACATTCAAGAAACTGTACGTACCGGATACAGCTGCCCAGGTGGTGGTGGTGGTGGGTGGCAGGGGCAGCCCCTGAGGAGCAGGGGGGGAGGAGGTAGAGGAGTCAGCAGTAAAGGAGTGAAGTGGAGCCTGGGAAGAAAGAGGGGTGAGTTGTAGGAAGGTGTTTTCATATTTGTCTTTGCTTCTCACCATGCAACTCTTTTAATTGGCAATAAATGAATTTTCTTCAAGTCGAATCTGTTTTGCCTGTGATGGTAGTTGGTAAAAGATCTCCCTGTCTTTATTTCGACCCATGAGCTTTTTCACCTTATTTTCTCCCCTGTCTAATTGAGCAGGGGGAGTGAGAGAGCAGCTGGGTCAATGCCCCACAGAAATCATGGTTCACCTTGTAACTACCTACTCGTGGAAGTCAAGCACATATTCCACAGCTTGCGATGCTCACTAATTTAAAACTATCCTCTTTATAAGAAAAAACAGTACCCAAAAGTGCTGTCAAAAACATGTGAGGAGTATATAGCCAGTTCCCAAATTGATAGCATTTTATAGGGTGATTGTATTTACAAATAGCACTTCAAAAGACATCTATAAAATAGCCTTTATTGTCAGACATTCTTAAATTTTCACTTTTTTAAAAATTCATTTTTAAAGTTAAAGATTAGCTTCAGCTAGTCAGGAAACATACCCACCTTGCGAACAGAAACATGACTTCTCTTTCATTTATTTTTCGAGTAGTTTAACAAGGAAACATGATCGTTTCCATGCCAAAAAATACATTAGGTAAGGAAATGGAATTGTCTTCGGCAGCACCACTAGAGTTTGGATCAGCACATTTTCTTTGATTTGTGAAAGACTAACCTATTTGCAAGAACTAAACTGAGGTCTGGATTTAATAGTTCCTCCAGGTATGTAAGATAATTAAGACTTTCCATGCACTTGTTATGAAATATTTTTCCTTTACAATGTATTGTGTTAAAAACTGTGAAGACTCATCAGCAGAACATGCTTCTCTTCACACACATTACTCTGCATCAGGAGAAAAGATTAATGCCTGACTCAAATGCCCTCAGCAGGTGGGGAGTTACTTCACTGCAAAAATATCTGGAATCCTCTATCTGCCTTCTCTTTCCGTGTGCCTGTTTTGAGCCTTCCCCTCCTGCAGCTTTGTCAGGGGACCTTCTCCTAGGTTTCATGAGGTCTACTGGTATTTTTCCTCTTGACAGTTACATTAGTTCTTCACAGTTTCTGTAATGAAAGGTGAAAAAGGTCTGTTCCGAGTTCTTTCTAGGGCTAGGATTCTGTGAGATATCAAAGACAATCCTAGAGGATATTAATATATATCTTGCAGTGACCCTCTCAGCTAGTATCACTGCCCCCCTCTTTGGCTATTCAGGGTCTGCTAGGGAAAGCTGTGGTCTCTTTCATTTATATCAGTATCAACTCACAGTCTTTCTCAGCAGCTTAATAATATACCTGTAGCTGCTTCCTAGTGTTGCAACACTAAAGGACTCGTATCTGGCTTTCGAGTCTTTTTCTGTCTAATAAGTATTTTGGATGGAAGACAGGTTCCTGCTACAACATAATGCATGATCTACTTCAAGGAGTTCATCAGGTTCTAATATATGACCAGAAAATGAAAGGATAATTGGCTAGCCATATAAAACAGCTTTAACTCCCCTCACATGTTTAGCTTAATAGTTTCCTAAAGGGCACTCATGTTTTCACGGTCCCAATAAAGGTTAACAGAGGTCTGCTGTAGAAAATCTTAGCTCTGTTTAGCATTAGCTTGTTATCAGGTCAGCCCAAACAGAGGAGAGGAAGTTCTGCAGTATAGTCCCAGATTTCTTATTTCCCTTTTTTTAGTTTTTTTTCTTCTTCTAAAAAATACATATATTGTATCGACTTCATGCCCTTTAATAGCTTAGTATATACTATAAAGTAAAATTTATACTTAAATGCTTTAATACCTTTACTTTTCCTGATGGAGACACTGAGAAAGCTTGTGTTTAAATTATTTCATTGGCTGCTCGATGGCATAACTTTATCTTGCCCACTATTTCTTTCCCTGAAATGTGGTACAGACACCTTTTGCCAACCGATATTACAGTAGTTCACATACATCACCAGCTCTCAATCATCTTCTCCTGTCTAGTGTTACTGTGCAACAGCATGCGTGGTGCTGCATTGCAATGGCAGTCAGTTTGATCACTATTTTGACAGAACTGAATGGCTGACATTTTTCTATACTGTGTCTTTGTTAAAAGCCTTTGGCTTAATTCTGGAAAAGAAATCTGGCACAGGGTTATTTCAAATATGCTACTGCAACATGGATGCAGTTTGGTCCGAAACTGATGCAACGTGTGGATTTTTGTGTTTCAAAATTGTTTCCTGTACCTTTTGCTTCATTATTTTTTTTAAATATATATTTTCTCATTTCATATTAAAACTTATAAAATTATTTTCTTCTAGAGGATTTCTATTTTTGGTTCAGGTGTGCATATGCATATTAATTCCAACAGCAACAACGCAAACTTAAAAAGGAGAGAATTTTTTTGCCTCATCTCCCAGCTATGAATCAGTAAAAAAAGACAGAGAGCTTTAACCCCCACCCCCTAGATAATCATAGATGGGACACATGCTGGTTTAGCCACCTGGTGTAATTTACAATAGACTGGGGGTACTTCCAGCTGTGCCAGGTGTTGAACACCCCAGGGGAGCATTACAGAAGTTGACTGTCACCATGGCGCAGGAGAGTTTGCTCTCTGCTCTCTTTTCTTGATCTCCATCAACTTCTGGTCACAACTGTGATGCTGGCTGTCGACAAGCTGAGTGATGTAGGAACTAATACCACAGTACTATCTCAAATAATCCTGTCAAGTTGGGTGTTCTGCTAGTTTAGGGTCATTTTGTCCTGATATGAAGGGGGGAAAAAAAAGAAAAAGAAGCCACGCTGTGATGAGTAGCTGAACTTTACTGCCTTTAGGATCAAGTTAAATTAGTTACGTTACCTGCACTACTTAAAGACCATTCCATACTATGCAATATTTACATGGGCAGCTATACTGAAAAGAAGCAAGACAACATGTCTTTTCTGGTTATTTTTGGTGCAGTAATAATATGGAACAGTAGAATGTAGTGCAAAATACACTGAATGGTACACAGTAAGACTGTAATTTCAATGAAAGTGCTCTGATAGACAATTAAAGAGGACAGGGAAGACAGCATGGTTTCTTTATGTCACTGGCACTTTGACACAGAATTATGTCATTGAATTACAGTCTCACATCTTTCTTGTTCATGTATGCAATGTAATTTCTTTTAATAAGATGTAGAAAATGAAGTGGTGATGACAGCAAGTAATTTTGTAAGCCTTTATTGGAGGGGCTGCTTTGCTGTAACTCATTGAGAATTGGAAAAAAAAAAAGATATTTGTCAAAAAATCTCAAAGTCCCTCTTCCCCTTAATGTTTCATGACATTTTTGTTGTTATTTTGTACTGGCTTGCTTTCACTGAGAAATCATTCTTTTCATTGCATTGTGAAGGGGTTATTTATTACTTTTGAAATAATCTGCAAACTGGAAAAAATATTTCTAGCAATGCAAAGCTTATCCTCCAAATGACTCTTTTTCCATCCAGAATCTGTTTTTAATTACTAATGGATGCGTAAATCAATATTGAGGGATAGTTGGTATGAAATAATGACAGAAGGGCATTACATTTTCCTGCCAAATCCTTCAAAAGAGATTATGCAAGTAAAATACAACTATATATTTCTTTTTATAAGGCTCAAGATTGAAATTTCAAGTACAACAGACAATTATAAGAAATATAGTTCCACCAGTATGCGAGAATGTTACCTACCAGCCAATTAAAAGTGTTTGAATTCTCCATCTCCCATTTTCTGTACATGCACAGAAGGTAGCTTATGGTTAACGAAAAAATCAGCCAGCCCCTACTTAACCTAGCTTATGTCTGTAAAGTTATAAAAATGAGTTTTAAATTTTATATCAATGATGAAATATCTAGTAACCCATTAGATAAGTTTTCACGTTTGATACACCAGCACTTGTTAAACCTCACAGCTGGGTATCAAAACCAAGGTACCACCTTGTTACTAATAGCAGAAAGGTAGTAAGACTGATTTTCTTAGGTGGTCTTTCAGCTGTATACCTCAATGTATGAGCCCTCTTTACCTATCTTGTCACGTTTTGGCAAGACTGTTTTTGTTTTAACCAGTAACAGAGACAAACAGATCATAAACCAATGCTGTTCTCTCTCTCTCAGATGATAATTTTCCTGTCTTAAGTTTTCCATGGACAGCTAGCCGTAAGAAAACTTCTCTTCCAATCCACTCCAACATAACAGAGCAGAGCCGTGGTATCAGGCACCTGTCTCAGATGTGTGGGACTATGCTACTCAGTGCTAAAAAGCAGCACTTGGTGCTGTCTGCCACGGTGGGGACCAGCATCTGGTTCTGTGAATCTTCCTGCTCTGCTCTATCCATACCTTACATTGGAATGCAGGAGAAAATTGCTCACAAGTAGTTATCTGCCCCCCAGCCAAGACAAGGTAAGAAAAACAGAATAGAACAGAACAGAATAGTTCCAGTTGGAAGAGACCTAAAACAATCTTCTAGTCCAACTGCCTGACTGCTTCAGGGCTGACCAAAAGTTAAAGCATGTTGTTAAGGGCATTGTCCAAATGCCTCTTGAACAGTGGCAGGCATGGAGCATCAACCACCTCTCTAGGAAGCCTGTTCCAGTGTTTGACCACCCTCGTGGTAAAATTTCTTTACTTCCTAATGTCCAGTCTAAACCTCCCCTGGTGCAGCTTTGAACCATTCCCACACGTCCTATCACTGGGTACCAGGGAGAAGAGCTCAGCACCTCCCGCTCCACTTCCCCTCCTCAGGAAGCTGTAGAGAGCAACGACATCACCCCTCAGCCTCCTTTTCTCTGAACTAGAGAAACCCAGAGTCCTCAGCCACTCTTCATAGGACATGCATTCCAGTCCTTTCACCAGCTGCGTTGCCCTCCTTTGGACACATTCAAGGACCTTCACATCTTTCTTAAATTGTGCGCCCAGAACTGCACACAGTATTCAAGGTGAGGCTGCACCAATTTTGAATAGAGTGAGATAATCACCTCTTTTGACCAGCTAGTTATACTGAATTTGATGCACACCGGAATACAGTTTGCCCTCTGGGCTGCCAGGGGACACTGCTGACTCACACTGAGTCTGCTGTCGACCAGCACCCCCAGACCTCTTCTGCAGGGCTGCTCTCCAGCCACTCCTCTCCCAGCCTGTACTTTTGAGTCTGGTGTTACTCTGTCCAGACACAAGTACAAGCAAAGTTCTAAAAAAGTTCTTCAAGATCATTTCAAGGAAGACCAAATAATGTAGTCAAACTTTTTTTTTCCAGGAAAGTTTAAACTAGCCCACTTTTCCAAAATAACTCACGTCATCCACCAGGGCACCCAAGAAGGTAATTCGGGAAGCACCTCTATTAAGTCTCAGAGGTAAACAGATGCTGTGAACATTTCTACACCTGGTAGAAATTTTTACACTATGGTAAAAGTTTATTTGGTAACAAATTCTAGCCACTTAGAATTATTCTTAAACCTGACATTTTGGTGGAATTATTCTTAAACCTGACATTTTGGTGAACTACATTCACAACAGATTATATCTTCTGTTATCCAAAAATATCTCAGTGGCTCGAGTCCTAGCAGCTATCTTCCTGCTTGACTAAGCAATATTTTTATAGTTACCACAGGTCATACCAGGCTAAAAGCAGTCATTTGGACTTTCTTTCCATCACTGAATAAGGATGTATGATGTTATAATATCACTTTATCTGTTTGTCAGTCTAAAGCTGTAGTTGAACTTTGTACAACCTTGAAGTTGTAGATAACTAATTATAGGCATTTTTTATTTTGTGCAATGGGTGAGAGTTTTATATTTAAATTGCATAAGTATGATTCATATGATGGCACCAAATAGCACCACTTGTTGCTAGGTGAACATCTACACTGGCAAGAGCACAAACAAGAAGTATCATGCTGTTGATGCTTGGCCAAGAGTAAGCAATACTCCTGAACAAATTTAGAGGGAAAGAATAGTTGAAATGAGATTAAATGGAAAAGTAGATCATGACAAGCTAACTTCTAATTCTTTTTGTTGTTGTATCTTTGGCATGGGGGAGGTTTGGGTGGGTTTTTTTGTTAAACAAGTGTAGTGATTTTTGTAGACAAAATAAATGTAACAACTCTCCTATCTGGTCAAAAGCATTTGGTACAGTACTACAAGGTAAATTAGTGGACTTAGATAAGAGGAAATTAGTAAAGGGATTCTGAAAAGGGTAGCCCATTAACTAAAAGGCGAACAGCATCAGCATTAACCTTAGTGTCAGGCTAGGTGGATAATGGGATTTTTCATAGTTAAGTAGTAAACAATATTTTCAGAGGTGATGTGACACAAATAGTAAATTATAGACATTCCTAATAGGGAGAATGTTGAAATAACATTCAAACCCACCTGCTTTCTGAAAACTAGAATAATCAAAATAGGGTTTAAAGCTAATAGCAGAAGATGCAATTTTATACATCAATCTAATCACAGAAAGCTGCATTAAGCTAGAAGTTCATCAGTGGAAATGGCCGAGGAAGAGACAATTCTGTGCATTAGTTCATTACAGAATGATGTGAACTGCCAATATATTGTAGCTGATAATAACCTCACCTTTTCTCATAGAAAGAAATACTAGTACAATTGAACAAGCGTTTAGTAAAACATAGTTTGAAATTCTGTGCATTATTCTGACCTCTCACTTTCAAAGAACTAGAATTCAAACCAAAACAAGTACAGAGTGAATCAGGAATTTGGTGAGGTTATCATAAGAACAAAGACTAGAAGAACTTTATTCCTCTTAAGCTTTTAATTTACTAGGATAGAGGATGGGATTTCTCTCTATACCCATTTTCAGGGGAAAAATACCATGGGAATTGAAAATCTGCTTCAGTTAAATATATTAGCACAAGAATATCCATACCCCAAAATAATCTTCTTTCTGTCTGAAGATTAATTCTTTCTGCACTGATCTGTGGAAACACCTAAATATTTCCTTGTTCTAGGACATCTCAAAGCCTATTAGTATAAATAGTTAAACTATATAGTTTTGCTTATTGTCTTTTATGCGTAAGCACTACATTCACTCACAATGTGTAATTAACATGCCTATGAGCTGGCAGTCCAAAAATTAAAGAATGGCATATAAAACACATATAAGGAAGTATTTAATTAAAAATATTTTTCTTTCTTACTACTTATTTTTACATTAATAAGGCAGTGCAAAACCTCTAAGACAATTTATTTTCACTGTAAAGTACCATTTTTAATGCTCAAAACATTGTCGGAGTTTCTCAGATGAAGTTTTATTTAAAAATAAAGTCACAAGGGCATTTCAATAAAATAAAAATATTCTGCTTTGACTGTATTGGAAGAATAGTTTCCAGCTGTCATTCTTAAAATTTATGTACAGTGTAAATGATCAAATGAGCATTTTTGTGTCTTTTTTTGCTTTTACAACTACTTGTTTGTTGTAATGGGTCTTTCTACCCATTTTTTGCAGTGTCATGCCTTGAGAAGCTACTGAGAAAGCTAGAAAAGAAGTAAGAGAACATAGGCAAATTCAGGAAGGAATTAGGGATAGCAATCAGTAGAAAACCTGAAAATGACAGGCTTGGGGATTAAAATTGGATTAAAAAGGAAAGGACAAAACTGAGGTGATCAGTGAAGCTCTCTGAACTTGTGTATTTCAAATTGGACTAACCTGATCTTTTGATGTTTTACAATCTAGTATGTTGTTTCTACCATAAAGCAGACATTTAAGTATGTGACAACATAGGTACTGGGGCATTTGTTGAGGACTTGGATATGTATATTTTTGTGGGGGGGATTTACCATTTTGACTTTGGCTTTTATCTGTTGAATACTTTGCACTGCTTTCTACAAAATTTAATAGAACAGAATGGCAAAATTCTGCATTTCACTGACATACAGTTATGAGTTTCTTTCTGTCACTTTGGAATTTTTAGATTTTGCTATGATTGGTAAGACTATGAGAAATTAATTGGGTTTGATTACAGTGAAATTTAGTTAAACTTGTTTCAAAAACTTTGCTACATAAAAGGGTAAGTTTTCAAACTAAGATACTAAGGAAGGCATCCTAATCTACTAAATATTATTTTATTCCATAACCCATGGAATTTTCCCATAGGCCTCTTATATGATACTGGACTCCTCAGAACATGCATGTGTCTAACGCAACAGGGGAAACTATTGCTTGTTTCAGCCTTATGACTTCAGTGGCGGAGGGCGAAATCTCTACCTGTGTCCTGCTGCTTGCTTAGAAAGCTAAATATGGGTCATTGGAAATTGTGATAAGAATGTGCAAGTAGGTGATAAAGGAAGGTTAAATGACTTGCACTTGTGAGGTGCTGTGTTTCTGATGGGTTGTTTTTGATAAGATAGAATTGGTTGGAGATGTTCAAGTAGTTGGATGAGACTCCTAGAAGTTTATTACCCAGTTTCAAGATTACAAAGGTACTTTGTGCTTTACAAAAGTACCTTAGTATCCTTTTGTCTATGAAGAAAGAGCTGGGGGAGGCACTTAAGCTACGGCGAATGCAAGTAAAGTCACTAAATACCTCTAGTTCCCTTAATTTCTAGTTATGAGACTGCATACTGTACCTTTGGTTGTAGATTGAATGGCTCAGTACTATTTGTCTTGTTACGTTCATCACC